>NC_000077.6:23762500-23905000 GCF_000001635.26 Mus musculus | reverse complement strand
TATCTGAGAGGGAGATGTCCATAAGTAAAATTCTGAACATTTAAGATTCTTGTCTTTTGTTCTACCTATCATGATTCAATTAAAAACATTTTTAGTGGATAAGAGTACTAGAAGCTCTTACAGAGGGCCCAGGATTGAATCTCAGTTACCCACACGATAGCTCACAATCACCCATAACTCCAATTCCAGGAAATCTGAGACCTTCTTCTCTTCTTAGAGGACACCAGGACATTCAGGTGGTGCAGATACATACATGCAGGCAAAACGTGCATATACATAAAACTAAAATGTTTGTTTGTTTGTTTACTTATTTACTTATCTATTTGGTTTTTTTTTTTCAAGACAGGGTTTCTCTGAGTAGCCCTGGCTGTCCTGGAACTCATTCTGTAGACCACATTGGCCTCAGAACTTAGAAATCCACCTGTCTATGCCTCCCAAGTGCTGGGATTAAAGATATGCTCCACCACCAGCATCACCTCCTGGATCAAAAAAATTTTTAAATGAGTTGATGTTTTCTGGCTTTGACGTGTATGCAAATGTATGCAGCATATTTCCTTTCTTTTTATCTTGTTCAAGACTGTTTGGGAAATTCAACTGTGTTTTTGACTATAGTTAAAAATCATTAATTTTTTTTATTGCTACTAAGGCTCAATTATATGACTATACCACAGGTTTTTGTTGTTGTGGCCTATGCCATAGTTTTTTAAGAAGTAATTTTATCCATTCTATTTTGTAGTTGTATCTAGTCTGGAGAAATTATTGGAGTTGTGTCTATTCTTGGGGAAATTGTGGAGAAAACCTCTGTATGCCTTTTGGCATTTATGAGTGTCCAGTCTTCAGACCACATTCGTGGTGGTAAAATGGCTGGCCTGGGGCTGTGGTGGTGAAATGGCTGGCTTGGGGGTATGGTGGTGAAATGGCTGGCTTGAAGGGTGTGGTGGTGAAATGGCTGGCTTGGGGCTGTGGTGGTGAAATGGTTGGTTTGGGTGTGTGTTTAATTGGGTGTTGACCTCTTTTTTCCTAGACAGTTCCCATCTTCTTAATAGCCTATTGATGAAGTTAACACCCACATGATTCAATCATTTCTTAATATTGCCACTAGCCCAGAACCCAGTTAACAAGACATAAACACTGAAGAGGAGAATACTTCAATCTAAACTGTAACTACAGGCTTTCCAAAATGTCTGAGAAAAATCAACTTGAAGAAACAAATATGTATTTTCAGTGTGTGTGGTTATTTGGTTCTCTTGTTTCTGGACTTGTGGAAAGAGGTTATAAGAGAGGAAATGTGTCCACCTCAGGACAGCCAGAGTGCAGAGAGGAAGAGGTAGCAAGGTGTGGTTAGAGGAAAGATAAAATCTCTCCAGGCATGCCCACAGGAACTTATTTCCTCCAGTGAGGCCTCAGCTCCCATAGGCTCTACCACCTCCCAGTAATCAGTCTAACTATGAGCCCCTCATTGGGTTAATCCCTGAGGGAGTTCAAGCCCGAATAGTTCATTTTCCAGAATGTCACTTCCGAACCATAAGAATCAGGTACATCATCTGCACGCAAGAGCCTTTGGGGGACATGGATATTTAAACCATAACAACCTCATTAAAATTCCACCACTTACCCCAGAAACATCCTGCAGGAAAAACGTTTACTTGTTTGCCTTTCTGGTTCAGGATCCAATATAAAAACCCACAATCCCATGTTGTACTAATCTGTAACAAGTTTAACACAAACCATGTCTCTTCTGGCCTCACAGTCAATACAACTCCTCCCGTGAGCTCTATCTACCAACATGTGTGGGGATTCAGACTCCACAGCACCATGTTCTACAGCTCGGCGCCACTCAGATGCTGTCTGGACACAATCAGATCTTACAGGTTGAGGAATCAGTCCTACAGATGCCAATCCCAAGTCCAGGACACCCAGTGGTTCCAACTAACCAGAAACAAACAGGTTCCTGCAGCTTCCTCCTTGGGTTTTAGTTGAATTGGTAGGGTACCATCACAGAACTTAGGACTTACATTTACCAGTTTATTATAAATAATATTAAATACATGTAATGGCTATTCTTGGTTGTCAATTTGACTACAATTGGAATGAACTAAAACCCAAAAGTGGAGGGCACATCTGTGAGGGTTTTCTGCTTAGTTTGAAGGGAGATCTACTTCTAAACTGGATCTTTGAGGTAGGAAGACAAGCCTTTAATCCAGATCTTGAGGCAGGAACACACAACACATACTCTTAATTTAGATCTAATGTGAGCCACACTTTCTCTTGGAAGCCTATATAAAGACATGAAAGAAGAAAGGTTTTGCATTTTGCCTGCTTGCTCTTGCCTTGTCAGCAAGTCCATTCCTTTGCTGGCATTAGAGCCTACCTGTTTGAGATTTTCGTGTATACATTCAGCCTCATGGACTGAGAAACTTTTGGATCCTGGGACTTTCTGTTCATATATATATATATATATATATATATATAGAGAGAGAGAGAGAGAGAGATTCATTTCACAAGTTCTGTTACTCTAGAGTAGCAGTTCTCATCTGTGATTTGGAGAAAGCTCTTATTTCTGGTGGTCTTAGGAACTGCGACACTGCTCAGTAGCAAAATTGCAGTCATGAAGTAGCAACAAAAATAATTTTATGATTGTAGTTCACCACAACATGAGGAACTGTATTAAAGGGTTGCAGCATTAGAAAACTAGAAAACCCTAACTAATATAATAGATACAAATGAACAACTAGATGAAGGTGGTTCAACCCAGCTATGGTGAAGGTCATTACTAACAAAAGATATGCCTACCACTAAGGAAAATTTGGAATATTTTAGGAGTTCTATGGTAGACACAATAGAAATGCCAAATATATTTCATATTATTCCAGATCATATCCATTTGGTCTTCTTCAATCTAAATAGTTCTTTAGTCTTGTCTTGGCATTTCTTAAAAATGGAGTCAGTTATGAAAAAGAATATCCTCAATGTACTAATCTTATATTCTCTTATACTTAAATCTAGGTTGTGCATTTTCAGAATGAAGAAACCCACAGAAGTGACATTATGTGTTTCTTGGTGCATGATATCATAAAACAGATAATGTCAACTTTTCCTTTTACACTTAAGGCCAACTATTTCTTAAAGAAAGGATCTTGCTATATAGCCTAGCTTCCAATTCTCAGTGCCTCTGTCTCAGCCTCTTGAATGGTTGGATTATAAGGTATATGCCACTATATTAGGCTAGTAATGTAAATTTTAATAATTTAATTAAAGAGGTAGGATCTTCCAGGCTTCTCAACTACAAAGCTATTTATTTGTCTTTGATATGTTCTGAGGTTGTTTGGTTTTGCTCTTTAAGACAAGGTCTGATTCTATATTCCAGGCTAGGCCTGAAATTTGTTGTGAACTAGCATGGGGATTACAGGCATGAAGTGCTGTAGTGGCTCATCTTGGTTGTCAACTTGATCACATCCACTAAAAACTAAAACACAAGCTAGTAGCCACTCCTGTGAGGGATTTCCTTATCCAATTATTTGAAGATGAAAGGCCCACCCTAAATGTGGGCAGTGCTTCTCACAGTGGTGCAGATAAAAGAAGCAGCAAACTTCACACTTTGCCTCCTTGCTCTCTCCCTTTACAGATATTAGAAGCAACTTCTCCAGGATTCCAATGGAGTCTAAAGACTGGCTCTCCAAACACCCTAGGTCTTGAGTACCAGATCTGGATGGCTGGTACATCCAGCCCTGTGAACTGTACCAGAATCTTGGCCTCTCCAGTGTGAGACAGACACCATTGGACTTCCAAGATAGCATCTTGTAAGTCGATATAATAAATCTCCATTTATTACATTTCCATTTTATTCTTTCTGTTTCTTTAGAGACCTCTGACTAATACAGAGGCACTGTGCCTAGTGGAGGTTCTTTAATGCCATATTAGTGATAGTTTTTCTTATCAAACTTAGTAGTATGTTTTAAGTTTCATTTTTGGGTATTAATACTATGTAGAAATTAAATTGATTACAACAAATTAACATGGCAGGCTAAATGTTTTAATTTTTTTTTTTTTTTTTGTTTTTTTTGTTTTTTTTTGTTTTTCGAGGCAGGGTTTCTCTGTGTAGCCCTGGCTGTTCTGGAACTCACACTGTAGACCAGGCTGGCCTCGAACTCAGAAATCCGCCTGCCTCTGCCTCCCAAGTCCTGGGATTAAAGGCGTGTGCCCCCACATCCGGCGATGTTTTAATTGTTATTTTAGTTATTGTTTAAGCATCTTAATTATTTTAAAATCTTTACTTTTTATGTTTTTCTGTTTCATGCCTTATACACTTTGTTTTGTTTCCCTGTCTCTTGTCTGTGCTGGAAGGGAATTAAATACTCATAGCAATAGTGGATATCCTTGTCTCATCACCAGCTTTATGAAGGAAGATTTTTATAATTTACTATTTAATATATTCTCTGTAGATTTTTTAGAATAAATTTTAATGAAAAATATTTTTGTCCCTGGATACTGGCTGTTTTCAGTATCGTGGCTGCCTATCAGTCATACTGTACACCTCCTCTTCTGAGCCTACTTTTATTCCACACAGATGCTAATTATATTTACAAACTCTTCAATATTGATCCAATCTTGAACCTCTTGGATAAACATTGTTTAGTCATGTATAACTGCTAGAGGAGTAGTCTTAATTTATGAATAAGTCCTAGTAACTCTCTGTGAGAAATATTTTCAGCTCTGTGGCCCGGGTAGCAGCCATTTCTGCTCTCCAGCTCCTTGTTCCTTTTCCAGACACAATGACGACAAAACAGATCACCCCAACAGTGAGAAGTCTAAAACACAAGAATTTCTCCATTCCTCTTTTTCCTGTGAGTCGATAATTAATTCCAGAGCTACCCTGTAAATGCGGCTTTTACTTCCTCAGAAGAAGGGGTGAGACGAGAGCTGTACTCCACCTGTGCAAATGCACAGCTTGGGCAGTGCTCCGGGCAGTGCTCCTCCCTAGTGCTTCTTTCTCTGGTCTTACTATCCCTCGGCCTCGGCCTGGAAGCTTCTGGGCTCTGTACAATCTGATCCTCTGCCAGGCCACATCTTGGAGGTTTCAGCTTCCAGTCTCCATCTGCTAACCTAGGCCTAGAGTTTTTCAACCTTCTAGATTTACTGCTGAATAAAACTTACTTTTTCTAGCTCTTTCTGAATTCTGGCTGGTTGATTCAACCCAGCTGTTCTGGCTCAAACTCCTTTCCAACCTGACAGATTCAAATTGGTTTCTCTTGGCTTTTGACTGAGTTGCTCTGCTTAGAAAACCTGCCTCTGAATGCCACAAACTGAACTGCACTGACTACAAACTGAACAGACCTACATGAACTCAGCTGAACTCAACTCCACTTCTCCCTGCTCTACTCTTAAGTAGCCTCTCTTTCCTGTGTGTCCTCATGAGAGCAGGGCATATGCTATCGCTGACTCATTCTGTCAAATCTTTCTCCAATTTGTCACTTTGTCTGCCCCTCAGTTAGATGTCAGTGTTTGGGGTTAAAGGTGTGTGCTAAAGGCGTGTCTGTATTCCAGCCACAGGGATTCAGGCTATGTGCTAAGGGGGTTGTCAATATTCCAGCCAGAGTATTAAAGGTATGTACTAAGGTTGTGTCAGAATTCCATCCAGTTCACACAGAGCAAGAGCTTTGGATGTTATCCCTTGCCAGAGTAGCCATGTTGCTGGATTAAAATTCCTCTATACTGCCCAGCTGGGCAGTTCCACTCAGTCTCTGATGAGGCTCCACTCTATTTGGCTGCAATTGGCTTCTCTCAAAAGTGTCTTACTTTTATGTTATCTAGTGATATTGAGCCTTTTAGTTAGTATTAATACACTCTGGTGCCATATGATAAAGTCAAATAATAAAGAGCATCTCAGATCATGTCCTGTATGTGATGGTTTAAAAGGAAATGGCCACCATAGACTCACAGGGAGTGGCAGTATTAGGAGGTGTGGTCTTGTCGGAGTTGGCATTGGCCTTGTTGGAGTTAGTGGTCACTGAGGGCAAAGTTTGAGTCTCAGATGCTTAAGCCACACCCAAGTGCGCATGGCAGTAGTCTTTGTAAAACACATTAGAAATGTCTGATTTATTCAAAATGTCAACTAAAATATGTAAAGTCTGACAAAGGTATATTTTCACAGTAGCTTTTGTGGGATCCATTGTGGTAGCTGAAGTTCGTTGGAGGCTTATCTTTCTAATATACGTTATATTAGAAAAAGCAACTGTATACCTGATTGGCTCAGGAAGTCAGAATGTTGAAACTGCCATAGACAATGCAGTCAAGTGTTCAGAAAAAAGCTGGTTGATATTTTAAATCCTTTTTTACTCATTAATCTCCAACTGCTAAAGACAAACAAAAAGCAAAATTAACATGATTGTAAACCAAGTGCTGTGTCCTGTACCTAGCTTTCTGGCCTGCTGAGAAAGAAGTTGATCAGAGGTAGTGAGTTTGCTTAGAATTGTGGAGCCCAGGCTGCACAGCCAGTGTCTATTATGAAACAGTTTCAGAAACAGGTGAATCCCATAAGAAATCTTGACTTCCATTTGGGAAGAAGCAAGACTTCTACCTCCCTGTCCTCTGAGTTTATGTTAATCCCCTGAGTTCTGGGGGAAATGATTGCTACCTTGCTTGGTTTGGTGCATCTCACATCTCAACATACAGAACAAAGCCTCTGATAATGAAACAAGGTTTTGTTTTGTTTTGTTGGTTTTTGTTTTTGTTTTTGTTTTGTTTTCCTTTAAAAAGTTTCATGTATTCTGATCTAGCCTTAAATACAATGGAAACAAGGAAGATATAGAACTCCTGGTCCTCCTGCCTCTTCCTCCTAAGTGCTGGAATTATAGGCATGCACCATTATGCCTAAATGCTAGCAAGTTTTTTTTTAATTAAAAAATATTATTCAGAGATGCCTTGAGCCTTACCACATAATAACAGACCAGGAAAACCCAGAGGTTTGACATTGGAAATCTTTTAAACAACAGACTTTTGAGGGCTGCCAAGATGACATAACAGGTAAAAGTGTTTGACTTGAGTTCTATTCCTGGAATCCATACAAAGTTGGCAGGAGACAAAAGGTATCTTCTTACCACAACACATGGACACCCACAAATAATAAATAATTTTTCATTTAATTTTTCATATTTGCATTATTTTCTATAGATGTATTTTTTTTAATTAATGTGGGCTAGAGAGAGATGGCTCAGTGTTTTAAAGCATGGACTGATCAGAGAGGAATTCCTAGCTTCTACATCAGGCAGTTCACATCCCCCTGAAACTTCAGGGTGTCCTATGTTCTCTGCTGGCCTCCATGGGCTCCTGCACGTGCATATATCCTCACACAGACACACATGGATACACATAAATGAAGGTAAAAATAATTATAAAAGGCAAAACATGATAGGCTCTTCAATTGTTCAAATTATGTTCCTAGTTTCATATATCCTAGGTTCAGGAAAGTAAATAGACTCCTGTCCTCCTTCCTCTGGACCAACTTGACGTTTTAAAAAGTGGCAAATTGTGTGAATACAGCCATCCCTTGGTATTAAGGAGCTAGTCTGAGAGCCTCTTACTGGTTCCAACACTAACACTAAGAGGTGTTCAAGTTCCCTCTATAAAATGGCACCATATTTGCATATAACCTACAAACATCATCTCACATACTTTAAACTATCTATAGATTAATTATAAAGCTTAATGCAATTTAAAATGCTATGTAAATAGAGAGTAATGCCAAAAAAAAACTTAGAAAGCAAAGACAGACACATCTCTGTGAGTTCAAGGTCAGTCTGGTTTACATACTGAGTTCTGAGCTACAGAGTAAGACGTGTCTTTAAAAAAAAAAAGTAGTTTTGAGAATCACAAGAAAAAGATATGTACATCTTCAGTGTGGATAGAATTTTATCTTGAATAATTAAAATACAAGGTTGGTTGAATCTGAAGATATAGCTGGTGGATCTGGAAAATTGACTACAACTCTACCAGCAACAAGAACTTTACATTAGAAACCAGAGACGTATGCTAAAATTCAGTGCTGAGTGAATAAAACTGAACCACAGAAGGCAATCTTTCCTCTTTGAGGAGACAATAGACTGGATGAAGGCAGAAGATGCTGTAAAGCGTCCTCCAAAATTCACAATGAAGAACGAAGTTGAGCGAAAGTAAGCTAAGAGGCTTTTAAGAATTGCAAGGCTGGGGTGTCACTCCTCCTCCTGATACTAGGGCAACGGTGCCTGAGCACAGTAATATTATGGTTGTGTAGCAAAGTGTTCTTATTAGATACGCATATCAAAGTATTTTTAACGTTTAAAATTGGGACTGTGAATAAGGCTCAGTGGATAAAGCTGTTTGCTGCCAAGTCTGAGGAATCAATTTTGATCCCAGCGACTGAAATGGTGAAAAGGGAGAACAGAACAGACTCTAGAAGTCATCCTCTGACTCCCTGCAGGCTAAAGTAAGTGTACTTTACATTTTTTTCTTAAAGAAAAAGTTCAAGGTTAACGTAAACTTTATTTTAAAGTTCTAGAAGTCACAAAGCTAGCAAATAACAAAGGTGGGTCTGCTTCGAATCAAATCCCAGTCTAGCGACCTCCTGAGCTCCATTTTGTCTTCTCATAACCTACCAAAATCTGTACTCCCAAATCCTGCTAATATACAGAATCCTCTCTTTTAGGAAGCTATTAGTGACTTTCCTCCATGTTTAGATGGTCCTCTTTTGGTCCCCCAATGACAACTGGACCCCATCTGTATTTAAATAGTGTATATATATATTTTCTCATCCACTCGCAATAAACTCTTGAGGATACGAATCTAGTTCCTACAGTGTGTAATACATACTTCTGCAGCAGCAGAATATCACTCATATTTGAAGTTTTTCTCCACCTTTTGATGGGAAAACTCTGAACTTGCTCAGGTCAAACCACAGACCTGCTTTTATGCATCAAACATGGAGCATAAACAAACTGACAGACCAGATTTTCAATAAATACTTTGAGTGAATAAATGAATAATTCAGAAAGTAACCTCCTTTCCCGTGACTGAGTCTCATTCCCCAAACAACCGTGCTTGACTCTTGGGAGAAAAAGACAGGGTTTGAAATTACTTTTATCCTTTAACATTTAAACATTGGTCATTTTCTCCCTCATTTTCACCGTCATAATCACACAGAACATGATTTTCACTATTTGAAAATGTGAGGTTTGGGGGCAGAGCGGTGGAAATCCTTGGGTTTATCTTACGGCTAACTAGTAGCAATTATGTTCAACATCTCAGCTAAATGCCACAAAGTCATAAATTGGGACTTGGAGGTGGTACTCCGAGGGAAAAGAATACAAGTTAAGCTGATTTATTTATAAGCTTTCTTCCCTGGATTGGTTGTGTTAAAGTCGCACCTTCTTGGGTGTGACCCTCGGTGACAAAAATCTTCTCAATGTGTACTTATTAAGTCTATGACTTTAAGATGTGGGATAACGGAAGAGTTAAAATGGTGTTAGGGAAAGCGGTGGTTTTTTTTCTAGATGCTTTTATTGCAGAAACAAGGGGAAATTGACAAATAACCTTCCCAGAGGTTTGCCTGAATTGACAATCCCACAGACCAGGGAGACCTGACACTCTGACAGATGCTTTTGCTGCAAGTCCGCTGAGGTGGGCGGGTCCCGGGAACTCAAGGCTGGGTGGGGGTGTGCCCGAGGGCGGGCCCAGGGCTGCAGGGCGGAGCCGCGGAAGGCGAGAGGCAGCCTGGGAAGTAGCGCCATATTGGCGGTGGCCGCGCTGTATTGTCATAAATAGAGCCGGTTTTGTGGTGTTTTCACTACTCGGTTGAATGCCTCGGCTGTAGAGAGTGGGGAAGTGAGCGAGCTACAAGCGAGCGAAGGGAATTGGACAGAGGAAGGAAGAGAGGGCAAGAACAGGACCCCAAAGCGAAAGACACTCGCTGGAGAGAGACGCAGGAAGCGATGAAAGAGATGTCTGCGTAAGTGGGGGCGGCGGTTGAGGGCGAGGTGGAGAGAGGTGCGCTGAGGTGGGCAGCCCCGGCTTCCAGCCCCTGCGCCTGGCACCCTGCGCAGCCGGCCGGGACCTCTGCTTTCCGCTGCCCTCCACTCCGCAAGGGCATCTCCCCTACCCGGGACTCACCTGGCCGCCCGGCGGGGATTCGGGAGTCGCCGTCAGCCCCCCGCCGCCCGCCTCTGAGGACGCCCCCAGACCAGGATGAGGGGGAAAGGCGCGTGTGGCTGAGGAGAAAAAACGGTCGGTCACTCTCCTGCCCCAGCCGTGTCTGAGCCCGTCTATTCTGTCTGCATTGGCGCAAATACCATCCCCCTGCCTCCCCTCCTCCCGGCCGGACCCGCTATCTTTCAGGTCTTTCGGAGAGGGACTGACCTAGCGGAGCCCCTAGGTTTGCGGTTGCTCCATGAGAAAGGCTAAACCCTCTACCCCGTTCCTTCCCACCGACCCACAATATCTACCGGGCTGTATCTATCCCCTGCTCACACTTTGATAAGTCGGAAGCAGTTTCTGTACTTGTCAAGAATTTATTAGAATTTCTTACCTTTCACTTTATCCGGAAATAATTTCAACGTACAGAAAAATGCACAGAAATACAAAACACCATTTGTGTAGCCACCACCCATTTTTCCCTAAGACTAACATGGGGTGTGTTCTTAGCTCTTTAACCTTTCTTTCTTGAAAAGAAGTCGAGCATTCCAATACATCTGAAGACTCGCCTATCCTTTCTCTGATTGCATTCACGACGCTCTTCCAAGGCCCCAGAGCACTGAGTTTGGTGTTTCTTGTTACTGCATTTTTAATGTTGATAGTACCTATCCCTGTATCCATAAAAACTGTGTACCTGTTTTAAACTGTTTATAGGGTATTTATTATCAGTTACTACTCTGTAGACTGGTTCTTTAGAACATGATCTCTCTGACCTTTTGCTATGTTAATATTTTCATTATTAGTTATTTTTTATTAACTAATGTATTCCGTTTATAAACATAGCCCAGTGTAGTACTTTTAGTGACTATTTTGAGCTATTTAAAAGTTTTTTATAGAATGTCAGTGAGAATTCTATTTACCTATCTTTGTACCTTCAGTAACATTTCTGTAAGGTTTTTTTTTTTTTTCCTTGTAAGTGAAATTCATAACACTTTTTGAGACCTACTTCTTAGAGTTCCTGTTTGGTTTGATTTTATGAAAATCTGTCTGTGCCATGTATTAATCACACACTAATCTTGCTCAGACAACCTTATCTCTCATAGACAGACAGACAGACAGACAGATAGATAGATAGAACTTGAAATAATTAATTGAAGTTTTGTTTGTTCTACAGCAAGATAAAAATGGGAGAGAAATTAGAGTTGGGTTTTTTAAAATACTCCCTTATATTTCATTAAGTCATTTCAAAGGTATATAGGCTGTTTGTTGAGATGAGGTTTCACATGGCCATGAGCTTGCTTCTGCCTCTACCACTTGACTTGTGCCACCAAACCTGGCTAAGCTATCTTATCTTCTCTATTGTCCTTTCTTTCTCCCCATCCTGTAAAACCTCCAGCTGAAAAACATGTTTTAGTTTGTGGACTTACAAGTCACTGCTGTTTTGTTAGTTCGGTTTTTGGTTCAGAGATGGAACTCAGGGCACTACACATGAAACAGTCTGTCACTGAGGTACATCTCCAACCTCAAGGCAATTTTTAAGCATTTAAAATGCAAAAAGAATTAACTACAGTTGTATTTTTGTGGTGTTTACATTTTAAATTGATAAACTTGCACATAATTTGTACAGTGACTAGTTTAAAGCAATTGGCTTGTCCATCACATTTACTGATTACTTATATAAATATGTATACTGTAATTAATTAGTATTTATCACAGTTGCCCTACTGTGCTTAGAATTAATTATAGAGCCAGGCATAACACAGACCTTTAATCCAAACCCCATGAGGCAGAGGCAGGCTGATCTCTGAGTTCAAGTCTGGTAAGTTCCAAGACAGAGTTATATAGTAAGACCCTGTTTCAAGAAGAAAGAAAGAAGTCCTAGTGTCCAGTTATACCTTTCTTTGGTGAGAAGGTATTGCTATGTAGCTCAGGCTTTGAATGTAGATTCTTCTACTTCAGCCTTCTGAATGAAGGGAATAGAGGCATGGGCCTATGTCTGTCCCATTTAACCTCCCTCCTTTCTTCCTCTGTTATTTTTTTTTTAAAGAGCTAATTTACTCATTAAAAGACTGCCTTTTGAGATTATATTCTTACTGTTATGAATAGTTCTTTATGCAAATATGAAGAAAGGTGGTTAGGTTGAGAGTATATACTCATTTTTTCTTTTGCAACAAAATGTACCCCATATCTTTTAGTTATAGATGTAGTCAGAATTCTGTGGTGCTTTATTGAAGATTGTAATTTTATACTAGTTAAGGGCAATTAAGGGTCATTTGAGCCCTTCAAAATTTGCTGTTTAATGTAAAGAATTTGATAATTATTCAGTGTGAAAATGATATGAGTTCCAATCTAAAATGAAGAATACTAAGTACAGTCACAAAGTGTTAGAAATGTAAACTCAGGTTCCAGGAAAAGATGTTTGTGAATGTAAGTTTCTCCAGGGACTGGTTGAGGTTTCTTTTTAAGGCTAGATCATGTTCTGAGGACCATTTGATGGATGTTTTGTTCCCTTACTTATAGGAAGACCATTGTTTTACTAACAGTGTCTTTCAAGTGTTTGACTTCTTTTCAAAGATTCTATAACCTAGATAGTATTTGACTCAGCCTGCAGGGAATAGTAGAGGGAGCCCTGGCATAAAGCCCATTCAGGGTCTTTGCAGTTGAACTGAGTGGTGTTGATACAATTGTCTTGATTCCAACACATACTGCTTTGGGCTTGAAAAGACATCCTGACCATGGAAGCTGGAAGCTGTATGAAAAACACTTCATAAAGACAGAATACCCGCCTTTCCTTTTCTTTTTCTTTCTCTTTTTAAAAATGACTTCCTTGGTAATGTTCCTCAAACTTTTAAGTGGCTCAAATAACTTAAGAGGTTCAATGTGTCCATATGAAATGAGACTTAAAATTTTTTCATCATTTCTTTTTCTTGAACAGAAACACTATGCTGGACAGCCAGCGTCAACAGAAGCATTATGGAATTACCTCTCCAATTAGTTTGGCATGTCCTAAAGAAATTGATCATATTTATACACAGAAGTTAATTGATGCCATGAAGCCATTTGGAGTATTTGAAGATGAGGAAGAATTGAACCACAGGTATATCATTGAAACTATAAAATACTTTTACAGTCTACTATTTAATCATTAACTCATACATATTGAATACCCAGTGATCACTGCCATAAAAATGCTCCCCAAAAAGGAAAATCTTAGTTCTCTTGGAACTTAAAATTTTAATATGGATTAAAAAAGAAGACTTAACTGTCAAATAAGTACAATGTTAAGCATGACTGAGTACTAGTGGGAAAAATAAGTTTGAGGGTAGAAGTCTTTTTTTTTTTTTTTTTTGGTTTTTCGAGACAGGGTTTCTCTGTGTAGCCCTGGCTGTCCTGGAACTCACTTTGTAGACCAGGCTGGCCTCGAACTCAGAAATCTGCCTGCCTCTGCCTCCCAAGTGCTGGGATTAAAGGCGTGGGCCACCATGCCCCGCCTGAGGGTAGAAGTCTTTAGAGAAGACCTCATTGAAAGGAAGGGGGCATGTGTATGTTTGAAGGAAGTGTGCTCTGGGCAGAAAGTCTAGGGTGAGTGTGTAGTTGGTATATTTGAGGGGTAGGAAGAAGCTTAGGACAAGGGCACCTTGTAAGGCACTATAAGATTGTGGAAATTGAACTCATTAGGGTTTTGAGAAGGAGATTGGCATGATCTGACTCGTGTTTTAGCAGTTATTCTGGTCATTGTGTTGGGAATAGTGTAGAAGGGAAGAGGGGTCAGAGGACAAGAGCGGAAGGAATTAAAAGGTCATTATAACAGCCCAGGTTGGAAGTAATGATACCTGAAACCTGAGGATGGCAGTGGAAATAATAGTGTAGTCTAGATGTGTTAAAGGTAGGGTTCTTTTAGGACAAATAGAAGCAGTTTCCAAAGAGGAGTCCAAGATTTTCAGTACCTGCATCTTACTGAATGGAATTCCATTTTCTGGGGAAGACTGAGACAGGCAAGTTTGGAAGAATCAGGAGATAGTTTCTCGTTTATAGGATGCCTAAACGCATCTCTCTCTCTATTGTTCTTTTTTAATGTGTTTATGCCATTGGTTTTAAGTTTAATAATATCAAACTGCATTAGTTAAGTACTATTTCATAAAAATTAGCCAGTAATTAACTTACCTATTTTAATTATATATAACCCCAGTACCAGTGAGAGTACCAGTGAGAGAGAATCTAGTCTCTAGTATCACAATGAGTTGATGTAATTCTGTTGTAAAGCGGACTTGACAATTCAGTTTGCCTCTGTAGCCTGATTGAAGGTAACTTAGTGATTTATATTAGATTTTTTAATATTTGAAGACAATTCAAAGACCAATCTATTATCACATTTATCATGTCTGGCACTCTTAGATCTTTTAGATGTATGAGGTATCAACAGATGTGATAGCATGAACATATATATGATATGAATTTAACAGAGCATCAACATCAAGTTTCTACCTGTGTGTTTATTTCTTTAATGTTGTTTAAAAGTTTAAAGTTCTCATCTTTTATTATAGGCTGGTTGTTCTTGGTAAATTGAACAATTTAGTAAAAGAATGGATTTCTGACATCAGTGAAAGTAAGGTAAGATTGAAACTGCATAGAATTCATTCACTGTTTTTATTTCAGTATCATCCTAGCAATGATATGTAAGAGTCAAGTTATCTGAAATACTTTAAAAAAAGACCCCGCATTTCTAAATAATATAACCTTATATGGTATATGACTGTCTACTTTTGTATCTTTAGAAGGATGCTTTTTGCCTTGCTTGCAAAGGGCAGTTTTCTTTTCCTTTGTCTTTTTGCAGAATAGTAGTGTGTGCCAGGTTGTGGGCAAATGAAATACAAGTTCAATCCATTAATTTTGACTATCATATCTTAACAATTATATCAAATCTTTATAGAAACATTTCATTTTAAATAGGTATTATAATTTTGTAGCTCTCCATTTTGGTTTACAATAGGTTAACTACTGGCTTCCAAATTGAACATCAGTAATAACAAAAACAGGCTCTCTGGCATACTTGGGAATAGAGTGATCCAGACAACTGGATTTCTAAGTAAATGAGGTTCTAACCCAGAGATAGCCAATTGTAGTGACAAGTCTATAAAAATGTCTAATTTGACTCCTATGTACTAGACCAGAGTTTCCAGGTTCAGGAGATTTTACTTAAGAAGCCAGACTTTAGATTTACAATGTATTCCATCTGACAGCACTGGGCTTGTTTTTGAGTACAATACGAAGAGGCTTGGATGAGATCGGGTTCCTGTTCTCCAGCGCCTCATGGCCCCCAGGATCTGTTTTCTATGTCATGGTGACTGCCATTTACCTATGTTTCCTGTGTGGAAATCTCTTAGTTGCACTTACTACTCAGACATAGTTTGCAAGTCCTAGTTCATAATTATGGAACTCTCTTAGTTTCTGCCTTTTTAGAGGGTTTTGGATTATGAGTTTTCTTTGTTGTTGCATGAGTATTTTACTGAGTGTACTAGGATGAGGTTGGGCATGTTCAACTAGGTGGTAAAACTTTTTATTAGTCAGCTTCTTATCCCTATAACTGATTCCTGAGATGGACTACTTAGGAAGAAAAGATTAAGCTAGCAAACAGCATTGGAGGTTCAGGTCCAAGTTCAGACAGCTCCAAGCTGGGGTGGTAGTGGGAGGCAGGGGCAACAGAGCGCTGTGACAGGAGTGGAGTGAGGGTCAGAGCAAGTGTCACACTCCACCTAGGAAATAACCAGTGAATCCAGCAGCACCCCCTTTGAGGACACGCCTCTGTGACCTAAGATCCTCCACATCCTAGTCCCAGCCACCTAGCCTCTTACAGTCCATACTGCCATCCTAGAACCAAGCCTGTTAGCATGGAACCTTGACGAAACACTACTCATAGTGAACCATCCATTTATTTGTCCATTCACCAAGTGGCCCTAAATCTTACAGTTTAAGCAGTAAGCAGTTTTGTTTGTTCATACAGTAGTCTCATCTTTTCCCTTAACAGTGCTCAGTTTAAAGTAAGTATCTCAGTATTTTCTGTTAGAATTTTCAGTTAGAATTCTCTTTTTAGTTACAATGAATTTGTAAGGTTGGTTCTTTTGACTTAGAATAAGGTAATGAGACACTAAAGACTTAGACTTTAGTCATTAAATTTAATTTAGTCTTTATGTTATTTACTTTTGTTGCCAAAAGGGTATCTGGCTCATTTCAGATTTGTCAGGAAGGGTTATATCAGTAGCTAAGGTTGTTGGATACAGTAGATTCTGGAGGTAATCAAAAATTCAACTATAACAGCTATCAAGTAGATAAAGTAACCAGCTACTGTATCGATATTATACTGTCATTTATAAATATTCTAATTTGGGAAATAGATAACTAAAGGGTTTAAGCTAAGTCAAAGATCATTTGATAGTTGTTGAGATACTCTAGTATTTTTCACAGATAAAATTATCTTCAATTCTGTAGTTGTATAAAAAATAATGTATCCTATAATACCACTTCTTATAAAAGATGTAGGAATCATACTTTCTTTTTCTTTTTCTTTTTTTTTTTTAAATTTATTTATTATTATATGTAAGTACACTGTAGCTGTCTTCAGACACTCCAGAAGAGGGAGTCAGATCTTGTTACAGATGGTTGTAAGCCACCATGTGGTTGCTGGGATTTGAACTCTGGACCTTCAGAAGAGCAGTCGGGTGCTCTTAACCACTGAGCCATCTCACCAGCCCCTTTCTTTTTTTTTTTAAGGCAGGGTCTCACTATGTCACTCTGTTACAGAACTCTCTATTGTAGACCATGCTGGCCATAAACTCACAGACATCTGCCTCTGACTGATACCCTTTCAAGTGATAGGATTAAAAGCATTCACCACTATCACACCCAGCAAGGATTTTTTTTTTCAACATAGAAAGTAAAGTGATATTTTTTTAATGGTCTGGCTTATTTATCTTTTTTATTAATGTGAGTCTTAATAATTTTATTGGCTCCTTCCTAGCTAAAATTTTGAGATTCTTGAAACATTACTATGCATTAACCAGAGGAGTGACTGTGTCTTGTTGTGCAGGTCATTTTCTTCAGGTTAGTCACCAGAACTGTGGCTGGGGAGATAAAAGAAGAGTAGCAGATCCAGTTCTCACCTCTGACCAGTTTAAGTATGGTTGACAAGCTGAGAGTTATATATTAGAAAGGTATCTCTAGAAAGAGAGCTCGGTTGATAGAGTGATTGCCACACTAGCATAAGGGCCTGAATTCAAATCCCCAGAACCTGATTAAAAATAAATAGGTAAGGCTGGGTATGGTGTGCATGCCGTCAGTCCCAGGACTCAGGAGGCAGAAGTAGGTGAAGCTCTATAATTTCAAGGTTGGCCTGGTCTATAAAGCTACTGAGGATAGCCAGGATACAGAGAACCTTATCTCAAATAAAAGCAAACAAAGAAAATAGCTAGATAGGTAGGTAGACAGATAGAATAGGTAGGTAGGTAGGTAGGTAGGTAGGTAGGTAGGTAGGTAGGTAGGTTGATAGATTATGGCACCATACTCCTTAACCTCAGCTACAGGGTCAGTGAGAGATCCTGTCCAAAAAAAGGAACAAGTGAAGAGTGATCAACAAAGACACTTGACTTGACCTCTGACCTTCATTACTCACACAAGAACACACACACTATACCCACTTACACACAACAAGTAAATGTAGTGTAAAATAACTTTACAGTTTAATGGCAAAGGAACACAAAAGAAGAAGCTTATTATAGAGTTGAAGATAATCAGGGAATGCTTTGTAGAAGGAAATGAAACTTAAAATGAACTTTGAAAGATGGGTTGTTAAGAACACTAGCTGCTCTTGCAGAGGACCCCAGTTCAATTCCCAGCACCCATACAGTGGCTCACAGCCACCTGCCTATAACTCCTCTTTCAGGGGAGCTGATCTGCTGACCTCCACAGGGACCAGGCACATACATGTCTAACAGACATACATACATTTGAGTAAAATAAAATAAAATAATGAATAAAGAAAAAAGTGGATAGTATTAAGGTACTGATGGGATAAGAAAGTGAGCATTCAAGAGAAAGACAATGACAAGTGATGTGGGAAGGAGGTTAGGTCATGAAATAAGTTGGCAGTTTAAACATGAGGAAAGGAAGACTATAGGAGCACATTGTGGAGATTTTTAGTAGCAAGCCCAAGAATTGATACTTCAGTGGTTGAGGAGAAAAATGCACTGGTGGTTGGCTTTATGCAGGTGGCTCATAAAATAGAATAGGTGAGTATTTACAACAGTAAGAGAAGGCGAGGGGCAAGTGTGTAGTTTAGGATAATAACTCTTATAAACTTGAGAATAAGGGGAATAGGAATTGAGAAGAGAAGCAACATCTGTGAGGAATGTAAACTAAAAATGTATAAATGATACTGACTATGGTAATGCTGGCCTGTGATCCCAGCACTTGGGAAGTAAAGACTGGAATGTTAGAAGTTTGCACGAAGCCATTCTGGGCTACTGGGAAGCCTGTCTCAAATACAGAAAATTCACCCATAAAGGGATAATGATGATACATTGGGACAGTAATGCCTTTAGAGAACAGAAATAATGAATTAGAAGGGCTATCTGGTTTTTACCATAGAAGAATGTTTAAAGCATGGGTATTAAATAAATCAGAATAAAAGAAGAAATATCTAAGCCAGGCATGGTGGCGCACGCCTTTAATCCCAGCACTTGGGAGGCAGAGGCAGGTGGATCTCTGAGTTCGAGGCCAGCCTGGTCTACAAAGTGAGTTCCAGGACAGCCAGGGCTGTACAGAGAAACCCTGTCTCGAAAAACCAAAAAAAAAAAAAAAAAAAGAAGAAGAAGAAGAAGAAGAAATATCTAGTAAGCACTTGGAATTGGCCCTGGAAAGAGGTAGAAGTAACTTTTTAATTATGATACAATTAAAGAAATAAAAGTGAAATCTTTCCATTTGTTCTTATAAAATGCTCCCATCAAGAATGACCTCACTCTGAAGAAGGCTAAAAAGCATGTAACAAAAACTAAAGAGAAGACGGGGATTGGCTGAGACTTTTACTGGAAAGAGCTGCAGTTCATTAATTTGATAGTTGAGTTCCTTAAAGGGGCCTTAAAGTGCTTTTACACATCTCTTCAACAGGATTGGCAAATGTACAGTGTATCAGTTGTGCAGTAAAAGACTGGAAACTTGTACATGTTCTTTATGCAAAGTAACTTAAATGATTGAATGCCTTTTGCTTTATTTTAGAATCTCCCACCTTCTGTTGTGGCTACTGTTGGTGGTAAAATTTTCACATTTGGATCTTACAGGCTTGGAGTACACACCAAAGGTAATTGCTTTTTAGTTATGTTCTAGTGATAAGAATTTTTAGGAAACTGTTTTACTTGTTTACAATTAGCGAGTACTGAACATAGTTCCCATATCTTACTACTGTTAATAAACACTGTCTTATACTCATCTTTCATACCTAGTTCTGCATTTATGTTTATGTAAACTTTAATGAAAATATAATTTATCATTCTTAAGAAATAATTTTATTTTTTTAGGAGCTGATATTGATGCACTTTGTGTTGCCCCAAGACATGTAGAGAGATCAGATTTTTTTCAGTCCTTTTTTGAAAAATTGAAACATCAAGATGGCATTAGAAACTTAAGAGTAAGTATCTTTTGACATCTCATATTTTGAACATAGAAACAGCTATAAAAGCAAGGACTTAGAATTAATGACTTATCTCCGAGTTGCTGTATCTTGCTAATATCATGCATAAGCATCAGGAACATGGACTTTATAGCTCTGTAGACACACCTGTAGCTCTGAGATCTCAGTCAAGCAGCGATCTGTCTGAGCTTGGTTTTCCATCTATAAAAGTAGAGAATTGGTGATAACATAAGCTAGTTTCAAGGATCAGACAACTTACTGTAATATTTGATAAGTGATTGATGTATATCCAATTGTGGGTGATATGTGTGAGGCTCAGTTAATAACTATGTGTATATCTAGCCCTTCATTGACAAGTAACATTTCCATTCTAGCAAACTATAAAACACTGACCTCAGTTCTAACAACATAATTTTGTATATTTATAAGTGTGTGGAGGTTATCATATGGGTGTGTGTTTATGGAGGCCACAGGACAATTTTAGGTATCATCCTCAAGACATGTCTACCTTCTGTCAGACAGAGCCTCTTATTGGCCCAGATCATCTACAAGGGTACACTTTCACTGGTCAGTAAGCCCTAGGAATGGATCCTCCTACTTCCTCCCTAATGCACTGTTGTGCCCTGCGTTAGGATCTGTGGATTGAACTCTTGTTTCATGTCTGCAGGTCAAGTTCTGAGCCAGCCCCTACCATACTTGTTTGATAAATATTTTTTTAAAAATTTTACACTACTGCTTTTGAGTCTCATGCATTCCAGGCTCAAATTCATTGTGTAGCTAACAATGACCTTGAACTGTTGATCTGTCTCCTGAGTACCAGGACTACAGGAGTGGGTGACCATACATTTTATACTTAATACTTTTTGTTAATAATCAATTTTCAGTTAAGACTTCAGATATGATATCAAGATAACAACAGTTCTGCTTTAGCATTTCTGACAGATATTCTTAACAGGATAAGTTAAATAGCAGGCACAAATCTGTATGACCTAAATAAAAGGCTAACCCGTGTGTGTTTTTTGTTTTTTTGTCTTCCTCTTTTATAGGCTGTAGAAGATGCTTTTGTACCTGTTATAAAATTTGAATTTGATGGTATTGAAGTAAGTGTTTAATATATTTTTAATTGTACAATTGAAATATTTAACCTGTTAGTTTTGTTTCAAAATCAGACTTAGCATGGGCACATTTTATTTGGTTTGGTTTGGGTTTGGGTTTGGGTTTGGGGTTTTGAAATAATCTCACTAGCTGACCTCCTGAGTGCTTGCCTGGTACTAACCACAGTTTAAAGAATTTAATAGTAGTCTTTTCACCTTCTTCTTGTTTCTCTTGACCACTCATCAATGGAAAACTTGCAAACCTCCATTTCTTTCCTCATGCTTTTTGTACACCACCTTTCTCATTCCTATAATCATCGAAAATAATTGCACTATTATAATTTTGTTTGGAGCAGTGTTGTATTTACAGTATCATCTTAAAAACAGTTTCAAATCTCAGTATTGATTATACTGACTTACTACAATTCCTTTGCCCTATAACAGGTTTTTCACTTGGGAGTTAGTGACTGTTCAGTCGGTTGTTATACTTATGTCTAACTTACCCAGTCTTCTATGGTTGTCATAATCTCCTTTAAGCTAAGACTTAATCAGCATCTTGAGGGCAAGCCCGCTGGGTCTTCGCCCTGTTCTCAGCTGAGTGTGGCCCATCGTTTGTGCACAGCTGTCATCCTGTCGATCTCACTATGATCTTCATGGAAGTTTCTCTCCCTACTCTAGAATTTCCTTCTTTCTTGATATACTACCATCTTACTGGAGCTCAGCCATTGAATGCCGAAATAAGAATTTGTTTTCCTTATCTTGCATGCTTAAAAAGCACTGAATCCATAGTTTTGCTGAGTGCATCATTCTAGGTAGGAAATGATTTTTTACATCCTCAAAGGCCTGCGTTGTCTTGTGGCCTCTGCTGTAAAAAAAGCATATTACTGTTTTGACTCTTTCTTTGTGTAGATGGTCAGTTTTGTCTCTTGTTTTATTTAGTTGTTTTAGTTTTATTTTGTCTTTATACTTGTAGAATTCATGATGATAATATGCTTTGGTATGTGTTTTTAACTGATATGCTTGGCATACAATAGTCTTTTAGAATGAAAAGGCCTTCAGTTCTTGGAACTTTTATTGAGTTCTTTTGGATTCCCTGCCTTTATTTACACACAGGTCTTTTTTAATGGAATCCTAAAATTTGTATGTTGAGTCTCCAGAGAACAGCTTTCTTTAAAAATAAATAAATAAAAGCACACACATTTTTCCTTTACTTAATTAACCACATCTTAATATTTTAATTCTTCTTCTTGTTTTTTCCCTGTCTTTCAAGCTTTGTAATAATATCCACTACCCTGTTTTTAGTTTCTAAAAATACTAATTATATTTTCTAAATGTTCTTTTAAATTTATCTATGTATTTATTCATAGCTACCTGTTTTTATTCCCCAAATAAAATGTTTAAATCTTAGGTCACTGGGCCTGTTAGCATTTGCCCGTGTGCTCTCCAGCCTCCATGACTTTTGCTGATGTTTCTATTGTCTGTTTCCTAGTGGATTATGCCATAAACTCTAAGAAAACTGAACCCAAACCAAAACATTTCCCAGTATCTTAGTTGAGTTTCAAGAGAAGTAAATGTGTGTTGTATCTTCCATCTTTATTTCAAGATATTCAATGATTGCCCCATATTAGGTCACCTACATAGGCCTCCTGATGTTTTAGTAGACTATCCCAAACTAATAATTGGAACTTTTTATGTTTGGAGTTAGGGTCGGGGAGAATGGACCAGGAGAAGTAAGTAAATCATTCTCTTTTCTTTTTTATCTCTTTCCAAAGATTGATCTAGTCTTTGCAAGACTGGCAATACAAACCATATCAGATAATTTAGACCTAAGAGATGACTCTCGCCTGAGAAGCCTTGATATACGGTGCATTAGAAGTTTAAATGGTAAGTTCCTATAAAGAAATCTTAGATTCCTGCTTGAAAACAGTTTGGTAAATAGGGCCTGTAGTTGTAGACAATTAATTGATTAATGTGCTCTAAAGATTGTCCTGGCAGCAGAAGTTCCTCACTACCTGCTCCAATGTTCTGGATTCCCTAATGAAAGACACAAACACAGCTTTATATTTTAATATGCTTTAATCAGCTCAATGGTGGAACTACTTCCAAACCTCCACATGGCTAGCAATTCTCCCCTTTGATATTCCTAAATTATTACTTATTAAAACCTATATTCCATCCTGGCTACCCTGGCCTGCAACCCTCCATTACTCTTACTTGTTGGCTGTCTCTCTGTCCTGCACTTCTCAAGCCTAATCTTTCTGCTTCCCAGGCATGGTAGTTCTATCCTTTCTTCTCTCTCTATCCCCTTGCTGAGAATCCTAAAGTCTTGCCTCTCCCTGCCCAGCCATCACTGGGCTCCTGCAACTTTATTTACCAATCAGAACCAACCGGGGGCAGAGACCCTCAGCATCTTACATGTGGGATTCTTGTGCAGTTTGGGGAGCCCAGTTACCATAATACAAGCATTAAACCAAATCCACAACAAGAGCCCTTTTATGGAATTGTTAATGGACTATTTTAAAGACTTGAGCAAACTAAAAACCTAAGAGCAGCATGGAGTATAGCTCAGTGTTAGAGCACAGGCTTAGTGTGCTCCAACACTGCATTTCATCACCAACAGCAGAAATCTTAAAGTCCTGGTTTTCTTCATAAAAATAGTATGATTAATTATTTTTAAATTCTTGAAAGATTATGTTTAGAGTTGTGGTTCATAAACATATTGGTCTCAGAAGGCCTGTAAACCTAGAAGATTTATTGAGAACTCCAAAATATTTTTTCATCTGGATTATATGTCAATATTTATCATATTATGAATAAAAATGTTTAGAATATTTATAATTCACTAGAAGTAAAAATCAATTATAAATTAATAATTTTATATATAAGATGGTCTTTTTTCCAGATTACCCTATCTTCTTCTATAGTTAACATATTATCTAATATCTTGTTTTTATTAAACTATAAAAAGAAATAGGATTATTCTATCACATTAATATCTAGTGATCTCGTCCTTTTGCCTTTGCCTGGCTTTTTGTTGTTGTTGTTGTTATATTTTTGGTTTTTGGGTGTTTGTTTTTAACTGTCATACTCTGGCTATTTGGAAAATGTTAGTTCACAAAGTTATTTTTATCTTCAAAATGTTAACACAGATTTCATTATAAGTGGGTTTTAAATTATATTGATTAATTAATATTAGCACCAGAGATGCTAATATTAATGAGAGTCTTTAAAGTTTTATAAGCTATCAGGTTCACAATAGTAGATAAAAGTGATTTATAACTAATTTAACTTGAAAGCTTACCTCTTATCCACAGTAAATAGTATCATTGTTTTCCTTGAGGCAAGGAATTTAGTTTATTTTTCAGAGACTACTGAATGCCCAGTTGTGTAACCTTTTTTATCTTTAGTCATAATTTCAAGCAACCCAGTATTTGTTGAAAATAAGGCTATTTTAGCATGCAGCTGAAATGATGATACACCACTTTCCTTTTGGTTGCTTTTGTTTAACTGGGAGCCTATGAGAGTAGTGAAGTGTGTTGTACACTTGTATACTTTGTTGCCACTGCTGTGTTTGACCTCTAAGGTAACACTGTAGTTGTCAATGCTCCACCAAGGCAAACGTTAGCACACAGTGAAAATGGTAAGGAATGATAGAGGCTTCTTAAAAAGTAGGTTTACCCTTACAGGTTCTTCAGGTTTAAGAGCCAGTGATCTATAGGCTCCTTTCTTTACACTGTTGTTTGTTTGTTTGTTTGTTTGTTTGTTTGTTTGTTTGTTTGTTTGAAACGTGGTTTTTCTGTGGAACTCACTCTTAGACCAGCCTGGCCTCAAACTCGGAGATCTACCTTCCTTTACCTCAAGAGTGCTGAGATTTAAGTCAAGCACCACCATACCCAGCTTATTTTATTTTATGTGATAGTAAATTACACTTCTTTGTGAAAAGGTTTCTATTAAGAAAATTTTATAACTTGGAGACATTATGATTAAATCAGATACACAGGAGACCCATCTGTTTTTCAGTTGAGAGTCTGAAGGTTAGGAGACCATTTGAATTAACTGAGTTTTAACGCCTTAGTGAAAAATCAATGTTTTGTCTTTTTCAGGATGTAGAGTTACTGATGAAATTTTGCACTTAGTGCCAAATAAAGAAACTTTTAGACTCACCCTAAGAGCAGTCAAATTATGGGCAAAGCGTAAGTATCCCAAGTCCTTTATGTGTCTTTTTAAATTTTCTGTTGCCAGTAATTGAAACACATATGAAAACTCTGACCTTATTGATGTTGTTGAGGGTTGATGGTCTGTAAACTTAGAAAAGCATTACACCTGTTCTCAGGTGTAATGGTTTATGTGTGTCTCTCTCTCTGTATGTATGTGCCTATGTATACATACATATATACATATATATGAGTGTGAGTGTGTTTGTGTATAGCTTATAAAATGCCCTTTGCCTAGTTCTGATCTGATATAGGACATTCTGTATTATTTATCACTATAGTCAGACAGTGCTTGACGATGGGGAGATGAGGGCTGAAGCAATGGCTCAATGATAAGACCACTTGGTACATGGTCTGAGTTTGAGTCCCCAGCACACGTGCAAAAGGTGAGACATGGCTGTGTGTGCCTGTATCAGTAACGTCAGCACTGGAGAGCTAGAAACAGGAGGGTCTCTGAGGCTTGCTGCCTGCCTAGTACCCTAGCTTCAGGTTCATTGAGATAAAGCTCAAGGGAATCAGTGAGGGAGAGATAGAACAAGATACCCAGAGGCCTCCTCTGCCCTACATGTGCATGTACCTGTATACACATGGTCAACAAGACTAGATAATCTCATACACACGATTTTAAAAGTAAAATAAGAATGATGATACAGTCTGAAAAATGAATCAATAGGTGATTTTGTACCTATGAAACAAATAGAATGTACTCACATACACGTAGTTGGTACAGTCTACCGTTTATCTCAGCTTTGTGGAAAGCTATTGACCCTAAACTGAAAACCTATATAAAGCCTTTTACCTGAATAATGTAGGCCTTTGTAACACAGTGCTAAGTACTTTCATATAGAAGATACCTAGATAAAACAACATATAGCAAAAACACAAAGTATGGTTTAGATGAGAGACATGATAAATGGAAATTGCTGAAGGCAGAGTTGATCTTAGTGAGTCAGCGAGTGATTGCAGATGTTTGGGACATTAATATCCACTACTGTAGACTTTATGACTCACTGACTTATAAAAAGTGTTTTCTTTCTTCAATAATATATTTAACTTACTGTAATTTTTTAAACTTAAATTTTAAAAAAAATTTAATTCCTTTGTAATAACACAAGTTGGGCATGGTGGCAAGCCAATAATTCCAGTGTCCAGTAGACTGAAGTTGGAGGGTCACATATTCAAGACCAGCAAAACTTTGTCTTAAAAAACAAAACCCATTTATGCAGGCAGGAATGATGGTTTCCACCAATGTTCCCAGGTACTCAAAATGAGGATGATCACTGGACTAGCTCATGAATTAGAAGCCAGCTTCCTTTCCAGTCCAACATTGCTCTCAATTTTCTTGTTTTTTTTTTCTTTCCTGGTGTTTCCTTTTCTCTTACCTCTTCTTCAGCTATGCATTTTTTCATCTCCATTATAATGAATTTTAAGTGACTGCCATTATATATGTGGTTGTTCCTTGACTGACATCATTACTTGGCTCATGACTATACTGAAGCAACTAAGGAACTGAATTTTTAAATTTGTGTTTTATTTCATTGGTATTAAAATTGAATGATTCCCAAGAAAGGTAAAATAATGTTCATTTAAAAATCTTGTCACAGCACTATTACTGAGGCTATGGAGCACTCACAAAATTGGATCTATCATGACTGCCCTCTGAAAGACCCAACAAGTAGCTGAAAGAGTCAGATACAACTATTTGCACCCAACCAATGGACAGAAGCAGCTGACCCCTGTTGTTGAATTAGGGAAGGCTGAAAGAAGCTGAGGAAAAGGGTGATCCTATAGGAGGACCAGCAGTCTCAATGAATCTGGACCTCCGAGATCTTTCAAACACTGGACTACCAAACAGACAGCATACACTAGCTGATATGAGGCCCCCAACACACATACAATAGAGGACTTCCAAGTCTGTGTTCATTCAGAGATGATGCACCTAACCCTCAAGAGACTGGGAGTTTTGAGGTCAGATGGGATGGAGGGTGGGGGCATTCATGTGGAGACAGGGTGTGGTAGGAGGAGGTGTGGGATGTGGAGCAATTGAAGGGTGGGAGGGGAGGGGCGGGAAATGGAATATGGAGTATAAAAAATTAATTACAAATAAAATTAAATTTTAAAAAATCTTGTCACATATATCATATTCCTAATAGCTAAAAGAGTAAACACAAGTCACATATTCATACTCTGATGAATGAATATAAAAACATGGCATATCCTTGCTGTCAGATACTGTTTTGCAATAAAATGGAATGCAGTACTGGTAAATGATACAAAATATATGAATGTTGACACCACTTAAAGTATGGCAGAAGTTACCCAAAAGTCAACATGCATAGGCTTTGATTTATATGAAGATGTCCATAATTAGGAGAGATGTATAAGATAGAAAGTAGGTGAGTGGTGGTTTAGGTCTCCAGGTCCAGAAAAGGGAGTGGTGTGACTGGTTGGGTTTCTTTGGAGATGATGAACTATCCTAGACATGGTTGTGGGGTTGCACAACTCTGAATATACCAAAAGGTGTTAAACTGTATAGTTTAAATGAATCAGTCTTACGGTGTGAAGTTTGCGGGGAAAAGATAGCCATGTGCTGCTTGTGGCCACCATATTGAACAGTGGAAGACTTAAATGAGTGTTTAAGCAGGTGATTTTTGCCTGTGGCCTTAAATAGGATAATGTAATTTGTATTGAAAGGATAACATGAACAATTTATCTCTCTTTATAAATCAAACACTGTATTTTTCAATTTTACATGCATAGTTTTTATGTTTAAATGGCCAAACTGACATTTTTGTAGGATTTACCCCTTCTTTGTGTGAGACATAAAATAATAGCACATTGTGTAATAAGGGCATATTAATATTAGGCTTAATGTGATATGGTAGTAGTTTTCCATAAATTTTTATAAAAATATCATTTCACAGGTAAGTCTAATATCATTCATATATTCTTCACAATGGGGACTTATCCAATTTCTATGAAATCCTGATGTTTGTTGCCAATTTTGTGATTGGTTTTTAAAATACTCCTCATGTATACAATTGTTAGTGAAATGTTCTTTCTTACCTACTTACGTCCAGATGTCTTTCCTTCTGTTTATTTCTCTCTTTAACTCCAGATACTTGGGGGGAGGTGGGGACACTTAGGAATAATTTCAGTAGAATTATTCAGGATGGTTGGTGGTAAAGCAGGGAACTGAGGTCTTTGTATGTACATTAGGGAACAGGGCAGAGAGCCAGAAGTAGAAACCAAGGTTTGCTGACCTACTCTGAGCCTAGTGTTTGGGTTCTGCTAATCATTTCACTTTTGTGTTTAGTTTTATGAATGAAGTTATCCTGTTGTGTTTCAAATATAATAGATCTGAATAATAATTAACAAATATTCGTATTTCTAGGCCGTGGTATTTATTCCAATATGCTGGGATTCCTTGGTGGTGTCTCCTGGGCAATGCTAGTTGCCAGAACTTGCCAACTGTACCCAAATGCAGCAGCTTCAACTTTAGTTCACAAGTTTTTTTTAGTTTTTTCCAAATGGTAAGCATATATATTTTGACTAATTGTTAACTTCTATGAATGTGTAAAAAAAACTTTTGAAATTTTAAAAACTATAGCCAGGCATAGTGGTTTCTGCCATGAGAGCTTTAAGTAGGGCTATTGCCATGAGTTTGAGGACAACCTGGGCTCCATTGTCTATTTTAGTACTGGCTATAGAGAGAAATCTTAAGGAAAACAAACCTATGCATAGATAACTGTGTTGTTTTACATTCATTAAAAGCTTTAAGATGTATTTATCTGAGGATGGGACAGCCACATGACACACTTTCCTTTCTTTTTATAACTGATATATAAAATTGTATATACTTATGAGGTGCCCACGATATTTTGGTAGTGTACATTATACAGTCAGATCAAGGTTAGCATGTGTGTCTCCTCAGACCTTAACCTTTTTCATTTCTTTTTGGTGAACACAGTCTCTTAGCTTGTTGAAATCCATAGTACAACTAACATTACTTATAGTCATCCTCCTGTGCAACAGAACACCAAAACTTACCTACTTTAATATCCATTGCCTGACATTGTCCTCTCCTTCTCTATCCTGGTCTCCGCTAGCTACTAGTCTACTTCCACCTTCTATGAGGCCAACATTTCAGATTTCTCTAATGAGTGAAGGAAAATCCTGTGCCTTGTTTATTTCAGTTAATGTCATGGCCTCCAATACCATCCATTTTATCACAAATGACATAATTTTGTTGTGGCTCCTTGGCTGTCCCTCCCCTCCCTTCCACTCCCCACCAATGTTTTGGAAAAAGGCTTTAACTGTAGCCCAAGCTTAAATACAACTTGAATTCCTCTTTCTTCAGCCTTCCAAGTATTGGGATCACAGATGTGTACCACCACACCTAGTTTTGACTCTTTTTTTTCCCCCTTTTTTGATTTTATTTTATGTATATGAGTGTATTGTTATATCTGTTCAACACTTGTGTGCCTGGTACCTATAGAGGTCAGAAGAGTACATTAAGTCCCCTGGAACAGTAGTTACAATTGTGAGCCCTCCATGTAGATGCTGGATTTGGGCCTTGGTCCTCTCGATATTATTAAGTTATTTATTTACTTTACATCCTAATCACAGCTTCTCCTCCTCCCTCTCCTCAGAAAAGGGGAGGCCTCCCGTGGATATCGACCAGCCTTGGCAATGTCAAGTTGCAGTAGGACTAGGCACATCTTCTATTAAGGCTAGACAAGGCAGTCCAGTTGGGAAAAGGGATCCAAAGGCAGGCAGTTGAGTCAGAGACAGCCCCTGCTCCTGCTATTACAAGTCCCACATGGAGACCCAGCTGCACATCTGCTCTATATGTCTGTCCCGTGATGCTCTCTGACAATCAGTGCTCATAACCCCTGTACCTCTTAAGTAAGTCAGCAAGGCGGCACTTGAGTTTGTGAATGAGCCTTATCATAGTAACAGCCCCATACCATAGATTTGGGCTTTGTACATTAAGCTCACCTAGGAAAATGGAGATGATAATCATAGCTGCTTCATTCATGTGCTGGTATTTTTAGCAAATGTTAGTTTTAGTTATTGCTGTTACTATACCATCAGAATCAAATCTGTAAAAGCAGATGAGAAGGGAGGTTCAGGTTGCTTTAACTAACAAAAGACTGGTTGGCGTTTCTGAGGAAGGGCAAATAAACAGACTCTTCCTTGTACATTGTACGTTGTCATGTGAAGATTGGGACAAGTTAATACTTTTAATATTTTTATATGGCATCTGAAGTGTTTGTGAATTAATTTACTTTATTCATGTTAGGGAATGGCCAAATCCTGTGCTGTTGAAGCAACCAGAAGAAAGCAACTTGAACTTGCCTGTCTGGGATCCTCGGGTAGGAAAATTTATTATGGAATTTTATTTAATCATTTAGAAGTTGGACCTTTCTCTAAATCGTAGTTCAAATGTTATGTCATTAAAAATTGTTCATATAAGACCAGATAAGTGGTTGTATCAAAACAGTATCATAATCCATTGTAAAAAAACTGATTCACAAGTAGTTGCTTATAATAAGGTACTGAAATATATAAAAATAATACTTTGTAGTACAGCTTAAAGCAGATAATTCTCACATAGCTTCCAATTTAATAAAATAGGTACTTATTTCTATATAAATTTGAAGATAATGTCTCTAGTTATTATACTTCAATAATTCTGAAAAACTATTGCTTCTAAGTTGCATCATTTAATAGCTTTACTGAGGAAAAATTCTGCAGAATTCTGACAAATAAATATGTCTGACTTCAGGAAGAAATGCAGTTCAGAAGAGAAATATACTTCCTAGAATTGAGAGAGTTTAGTATTAAATTTATATTTCATATTCTTCATAATTTAGGGGAAATAAAGTGAGGACTACTAAATAGAAGAATAGGTAATTATTCTGCTTCTAATTTCATAGGTAAATCCGTCAGACAGGTATCATCTTATGCCAATAATTACCCCTGCCTACCCACAACAGAATTCTACATATAATGTGTCTACATCAACTCGAACAGTAATGGTAGAAGAATTTAAACAAGGTAAATATGCTTGGCCCTGTTGTCCCTTACATATTCCCAAGATTTTAGTAGACAGTTGTATTCTGTATTGGTAGCTATTGATTGTCAGAATTCTGTAACCCTTAATTCTTTTTAAAACTTCAAATGCTTTCCAAAATAATATTAATCCTGAGTTCGACTCCTAGCAACCTCATGGTGGCTCACAGCCATCTGTAATGGGATCTGATGCCCTCTTCTGGTGTGTCCGAAGGCAGCTACAGTGAACTTCTATACATAAAATAAATAAATAGTTATTTAAAAAAAAAAAGGCCAAAAATTGAACCAGTCCAATATGGTAGAATTTAACCTTTATGTTCTCAGAAACAGCATTGTGTATTTACATTTTCTAAGTCAAGCACTTGTTGGGTTAGATGGTTTGGGTGGAATGACACAAAGCTAGGCACTTTTCAAAATTAGACCTAGTTTCTAAAAACCCATTGTTTTTTTCTTTTTGTTTAGGTCTTGCAGTTACAGATGAAATTCTTCAAGGGAAATCAGATTGGTCCAAACTATTAGAGCCACCAAATTTCTTTCAAAAATACAGGTATCTAAACTTTTATAATTTTGTTATATATGTATCTGGGGAAAAATAACTTTTTGTCATATTTATGATTTTTGTTTGTTTTTTTTACATCTTCTATTTTTAAGGGGGTTAGGTTGTGTTTGCCTGTGGGCATGCACGCACATTTGGAGGACAGGACAACTTGCAGGGGTTAGATCTGCCTTCTGTAGACTGTGTGGGTCTTAGGGATCAAACTCAGGTCAGCAGACTTGGTAACAAGTGCCTTTACCTGCTAACTCATTTTGCTGGACCCTTGCTTTGTTCTTAAGACAGAGGCTCACTCTGTATTCCAGGCTGACCTCAAACTTACTTTGTAACATAGGTTGGCCTGGAACTCATGGTGATTCTCCTGCCTGATGAGTGGTAGGATTTTAGGTGTAAGCCAGCACATGTCCAATAGGGCTTTAAATATAGAAAGCAAATTATGATAGGTGACAGTGTCTCACATTGCTTAAGCAAGGTAGAGAATAGGCAGTAGAAATCTTGAGTGGTCAGGGCCCTCAGTCTAGCAGTGGCTAGTCTAGCATCAGTGATAGTTGTTAAAGTGAGCTGTTTCTTAATTGTGGAGTCTATAGTTTTGTAAAAATAGAGTAATCTGTAGCTTTCAGAAACTGTGTAGTTATATTGTTTAGTTCTTTGCAAAGAAGAAAGAAAACAGATAAAAAAAACTCAGACTAACAGATGTTTCTGGCTGTTTTCCTCCTTGATCATGCTGTAAATCCCATATAGACATTATATAGTACTGACTGCCAGTGCATCAACAGAAGAGAACCATCTAGAATGGTAAGACTTATATTTCACATTCTTTCATGTCTGATGATAACAATGGTTAAACAATGCCACACCAATTATAAAATAGTGTCTTGCTTGGCTTTCAAAATCAGTGTATTTCATTAGTGACTGACATACATGATGGGGCATCGGGGATTATGTCATTGAGTTCAGCATCACCAGTGATAGAAGGCAGTAGAAGCAGATTTTTCTTGCTATTTTTCAGAGTCAGATTTAAGCAAACTTTTGAAGTATTCTGCAGCTCACTATTATTGTTCCCCCATCAAACTCAAAAAGGAAGAAGACACTTTGTGTATCTTCTTAACCTAGGTGATGGCACACATGTCAGAATTTTAAATCTTCTGACAATAGACAGTAGTTTTGGTCAACGACACTATGTCTTTGAGTGTATGTAAATTCATCCTCTGTGCTGCCAGTGTGTTGTCACTCCTGGACCACTAGGTAAGAGATGTGCTACCTGTGACGCATCTTCCAGTCTGACCTTTTGTTTCGAGGGCTTTTACTTCTCTGGCAATTTGATTGTTTTATTGATGAACTATTTGTCAGGAAACTACAGTATAGTAGTTTCTAGTAGTTACTAGTATAGGGCAGTCCTTCATTAATATGTTGCTGAATGTTACTCTTTGCTATATAGCAAAGTAAATAGTTACACAGAGACTATACCACTCAAAAACCACTGTTTGGTACATAATAGAAAAAGGTGACTTCTCATTTAAGTAGCAACACTACAGTTAAGTAGATTTTCATGCATCTCTTCTGAAACACAAATGTAACGTCAGCTTCTGTAAGTGAAAATGTCAAAGTATTCTTGAAATTATTCTGACTTATAGTCACTATAAATACATAGCTGACAGTTATATATTTTAAGTGAGAGAAAATTAAGTTGTAGAAATCTGGCAAAACCTGTTTGTTTTTGTGATAGCTGATATACATTTAGTGACTTTTTGAAATGCAAAATCCAGTATTTTGTGAAAATCAGTCTGCTTCTTTCAGGAGTTAAGTGCCTACATTAGCTGTTCTTGTTCATATTACATGTAAAGGTATGAAACTAGAAAAGATTGAAGACCACATTAAATAACAGCTTTTGCTTATACTCAAGTCCTGACTATTAGAGCCTTAACCAAGACTGGGTATTGTTAGATTCAGAAATACATGAAATTTAGATCAGTTCTTTTTAAGCAGAAAGTCACTTAAATCTGACATTTGTCTGATTGATGTCTTACTTTATTATTACTATTACTATTGCTGTGTGTGTGAGAGTGTGCTCATGCCCCAGCATGTATATGAATATTATGAGACAGCCTTCAGCAGTGGTTCTCTCCTTCCGCTGTGACTCCAGGGCTCAGTTCGGGTTATCAGCCTTGCATAGCAAATGCTTTGACCTGTTATGAGCCATATTGCTGCCCCATTTGGTATTTTTAAAAATCCCTTCTATAATTAGACTATCTTCTTAAGTGAACATATAAAGCTTCATAGTTGCTGTATTACTTGGTTTACTTCAGTATAGCTTGTCAAACTTTATATGACTTCATAGAACTCTTGTTGTATATCTCAGGGTTGGATTAGTAGAATCTAAAATCCGTGTACTTGTTGGAAACTTGGAACGGAATGAATTTATTACTCTTGCCCATGTGAATCCCCAGTCATTCCCAGGAAATAAAGAACATCATAAAGCGTAAGTTGTCCCTAAATGCATTTTTAAAATATTATTATTTGACATATGTATTGTTTCAAATGAGTTTTAAGACTGTCCTTAACAGGTATTGGTGGAAGAATGATATATGTTTCAAATATGAGTGATCATGTATTTATTATTTATATATTTATGTATTTATTATTTATAAGTATACACTGCAGTAGTTAGTAAACTTCAGCAAAAACTTTATATTAGTTTTTGGAACATCATCTAAGTGGTCAACAAACCTCAGTACCACTTAATCTTCTTTTAAAACAGTATTATATAGCTACACCAGTGTTCTGGATGTGGTTTTAAGAATTTTGTCACATCTCTAAAATCTATTAATAAGGTAGAGAAATAGAAACCAAGTTTAATTGTCCAGTAGCATTTGTTAGACTGAAAAAAATTAATGGAAATTTTTAAATTTTACTTTATAGCAACAATTACGTATCAATGTGGTTCCTTGGGATAATTTTTCGGAGAGTAGAAAATGCAGAAAGTGTTAACATAGACTTGACATATGATATCCAGTCATTTACTGATACAGGTAAGACTTTGCAATCATCGGGCTATGACTGTAACTCAGTTTCATCTGTTTAGGGTGTAGATGGAGATAGTCTCTAATTCCCGATTTAGTTAAATTAAATGGTACCCCTGTTATAGAAATTGATGCTGCTGTTTAGGAAAAGGAAAGAAATGATGAAGCAGTTTTCAACATAATAAAGCATTGCAGAGTAATGGACTTACAGAGGGTTGCGACATTTATGCAAGAGCCATACTTAACAAGCTTACAAGTGCAGAGGATATCTCTGGCAGGATTTTTTTTTTTTTTTTTTTTCCTTTTTAAAGGTAGTGCTGGCTGCTTAGTCTGGGAACCATCAGTGTGCCTAGGGGACAGAAGGGAGAAGACCCGAGATACTCCTAAGTCAGTTACATGTTGTAAAATACATCTTAATGTGTTTTCTATTTTAAAATAAAACTAAACCTCTCAGGTGACTTTCTTGTTTGTTCAGACAAAGTTTATAATTGAGGTCCATATTTTTTATGTTTTTCATCTTAAATAATTATCCGAATATACAGAAATGTTTTTTAAAACGTCTCAAGATACAGAAGATGCTGAAAATGTTTCAAGAGTAATAGAAAAAGAAATTGTCCTTCATAACTAGTGCCAGCCACATCTCTCTGGAATATCTGTTATAAATTGGGCTAGTATTGGCCTGTAGTAGTATGCACATTCATGTTGTTACTACCTTGGCACATATGAGTTTTCTAAATTCTTTTTAGCTAGTCCTCATGTTTATTGTGGTAATGTAGATTCCTTTTCTTCACCTTCAAACAACTAAATATCACTCTGAGAAAGGAACCCAAGAATCTGCAATTTGAACTAGTACTCCTGATAATCATAAGCAGTCTCCAGTGAAATTATGAATATAAATTGGGATCATATGTCTTAAAAAGGAGAACACTGAGATATTCTGCTAATAAGATTTTCAAATAATCTTTTCCACATGTGCACACTCATGCCCTATGTCATAGTATTTGCATTGAGAAATAGCCCTTCTCTCCCTGTCTTCAGTGGACTTAAAATCTAAATGGCTAGACACAAACTACCTTAATTTTGGTAATACAACTGGTCTTTACCTGTTTTGAAAAGCACTAGAACAGAAATCTAGAGCCATATATCTTGGGATGCATCAAGGTTTTCCAGGCTTTGTAAGACAAATCTTCCACCTATACACTTTAGATTTGCAGATGCTGAATTCCCATAATAAAACAGGCTCGGGGTAGAAGGAGAAGTTGAATTGCATTTGGAGTTGTAGAGACAACTTAGAGATTTAGAGTTCTGGCTACTCTCCCGGGAGTCTTTCCCCAGCACACCTGTGTGTGTGTGTGTGTGTGTGTGTGTGTGTGTGTGTGTGTGTGTGTAAGAAAAAAGAAAAAACATTATCTTAGACTCAGACAAGTAATTATGAAGAAAGATTGCCTTTTTGAAAATAGTAAACAAGATTTGGAGGGAAAATAATTGCTACATATTTACTTTGTTAATAAGGGTTGTCTGTAAGAAAACTTTTAGATGATATACACATAGAACCAATCAATTCTTAAATAGTATTATAACACAATGGAAATTTTAGAAATATCTGTTCCCACAAGAGGGTGTGGTTTTAGTGGGGCATAGAGGTTTATATATTTCAGAAAAGGAAAACAGCTTGTGGTTCAGAAAGAAATTTTTTCTTTATCATATTAACATTTTTACAGTGTACAGGCAGGCAAACAATATAAATATGCTGAAGGATGGGATGAAAATTGAAGCAACTCATGTAAAGAAAAAGCAGCTTCATCATTACCTACCAGCAGAGATTCTTCAAAAGAAGAAAAAGGTGAGTGTGTTACTGTAACTCTCCACTATGCTTCCATTCATACCGTTGATCTTGAGACCAAATTTGAATTTTATACCTCTTCTAACCCTGTTTGGAAAGAGGATGTAGACAGTCAGTCTGAAATCTCATTTATCACAAAAATAATATGCTTTTGTGTTCTTCGGAACTGAAGGTAGTCTCTGTATTCTCATTTGTTTTTGAAACTCTAACAGCCTTTTTTCTCTTTTGGCAGAGTCTTTCTGATGTAAGTCGGAGTTCAGGGGGCCTTCAGTCCAAAAGATCATCTCTGGATAGCACTTGTCTGGATAGCTCCAGAGACACTGACAGTGGAACACCTTTTAACTCTCCGGTGTCTGCAAATAAGCCTTCCAACCCAGACAGCCCCACAGGAGAAATAGAAAGGTATGGGCCAGAACTGTCCTTTCAGTCTGTTTACTGAAGGATAATGAGAACTTTCTGTTCCTTTCCTAAAAGACCTGTTCTCATTATTCAGAGATTTTTCTCTTGCTAGCTACTAGTTTCTTGTTTAGGAATGCTTGACAGTTTGTGTAGTGCTGCAGGGGTTGCCCCATGATTAAGAACTTACGGAGTCGTGCTGTATAGATGGATGTACAGATTTTCTGCTTCACCACCTTATCTGACATTTTCTGTTCTTCTTGTGAGTAAGGTTGAAATACTAGAAAGAAGTAATGTTAAAATGTTAAAGGTGAGAGCTTTAAATCCATAAGAGGAAATAAACTAATACTGATAACTTTACATGTTTCCTAGGAGTAGTGCTGAGCCTGTGGCTGTGGTTGTGGAGAAGCTGCCAAGTGTCCCCCCAGCTCAGGGGCTGTCCATTCCAGTCATTGGTGCAAGTAGGTATCTCAGCTCCTGCCACTGCATAGTGACAATCCCACTGCAGAAATACTTGATCACTAAACTTGTTTTTGCTTTTCAGAGGTTGACCCTACAGCAAAAGCTGTATCCTCCCCAGCTGTGTGCACCATTCCTACTGTAGTAGGACGGAATGTTATTCCTAGAATCACAACACCCCACAACCCTGTCCAGGGACAACCACATCTAAATGGGATATCAAATATTACTAAGAATGTTACACCCAAAAGATCCCATTCGCCACCTACAGATGGGACTTCTAAGAGGCTGAAAGACATAGAAAAGGTAACATTATGCCTTCAATGGTGATCACGCCTTTTGTTTTGTTTTGTTTTGTAAGTTAAAATAATAGTAAAGAAACCAACAATTTGTTCTGTTTAAAAGTATTTTAAACCCTTAAGAAACAATAATTGTTCATCTCGATTTAAAATCACTGAGGTCTGAAGTCTGCTTGATTGGTATACATTTCTTGATTTACACAAAAACTAAGTAATTAGTGATGACCATAGTGTTCATACTGTTTTTTCTTTTATGTGATCTTCTCTGCTTCCAGTAGATGGTAATAAAATATATTTTGTTAGAATCTGAATGGATTTAACCAAAAAGATCACTTCAGTTGCAAAAATTAAGGGTAGCAGTTGAACTCAGTCTCAATTTAGTTGTAGTTAATTGAAGTCTTAAATTATTGTAGTTTCTGATGGTAGACTAATAAGCTTCTTGGTTTATATAGATTGTAGTATCTTTCCAGTTACATAATAGCAACTCATTTTTACTGTTTCTATTTTAGTTCATTCGACTTGAGTCAGCATTTAAGGAGTCCCGGGCTGCCGAGGATCGGAAAAGAAAACCAATGGTAAATGAGTTGGCGTTGTCTCAAACATGAGCTTAAAGAGCAGTAGTGTGAGAAATATAGAGGAAGTGTTTCAGTCTTCAGGTATTCAGGGTTCTAAGTAGGAATAAGTTTTGTATACAGAAAGAAAATTTAAACCTGTATTTTTAATTCTTCTGTTTTTAGGATTCGATTGGTGGAGAATCTATGCCTATTCCAACTATTGATACGGCACGCAAAAAGGTAATAGATGATAATATCTCTATGGGTAAAAACAAGTACAAAAAAATGTATTAAGAAACTAAAACTAAATCCAAGTATTTAGAAGACCGAGGCAGGAGGATTGCTTCAAGTTTAAGTCTAGCCTGAGCTACAGAGTTAAAACCCTGTTGAAAAGAAACAAAAACCTAGGATCAGAAAAGGATATGATTATGTCCTTGTTCTGAGAGACAGGCAATGTGGTTCATTAGGACTGCAAATGACAAATAGCTTATAGTTCTCAGTGGGCATTCCTCAAAGTCTAGAAAAGAGAAAATGAGTTAAGAAGACTTGTGACAAAGGATGGACCATCCAGAGACTACCCCACCCGGGGATCCATCCCATAATCAGCCACAAAACGCAGACACTATTGCATATGCCAGCAAGATTTTGGTGAAAGGACCCTGATATAGCTCTCTCTTGTGAGGCTGTGCCAGTGCCTGGCGAATACAGAAGTGGATGCTCACAGTCATCTATTGGATGGAACACAGGGCCCTCAATTGAGGAGCTAGAGAAAGTACCCAAGGAGCTGAAGGGATCTGCAACCCTGTAGGTGGAACAACAGTATGAACTAACCAGTACCCCCAGAGCTTGTGTCTCTAGCTGTATATGTATCAGAAGATGGTCTAGTCGGCCATCAGTGGAAAGAGAGGCCCCTTAGCCTTGCAAACTTTATATATCCCAGTACAGGGGAACACCAGGGCCAAGAAGTGGGAGTGGGTGGGTAGGGGAGCAGGGTGGGGGAGGGTATAGGGGACTTTCGGGATAGCATTTGAAATGTAAAGGAAGAAAATATCTAATAAAAAATTGAAAAAAAAAAGAAAGACTTGTGACTTACTTAGATTTAAATCTGTCATATTTATCTATGAACAGTTGTTTGCTCAGCACAGGAGTTTCTTACTAATGCCAGAGATAGCTGTTGTTATATAAATGGCTTTCAAATTTTAAGTTATTAGAATTCAAATATATTGGGGCTAGAGAGATGGCTCAGAGGTTAAGAGGTTAAGACTGCTCTTCCAGAAGTTCTGAGTCAATTCCCAGCAGCCACATGGTGGCTCACAGCCATCTGTAATGGGACCTGATGCCCTCTCCTGGTGTGTCTGAAGACAGCTACAGTGCATTCATATACATAAAATAAATCTTAAAAAAAAAGAAATCAAATATATTTGTATTTAGAGGAGCCAAATGTAGCACTGTATGCAGAGAATACCTTTAGAATGTGAGCTAAAAAGATTCTAGCATTGAATTTTAAAATTGACTCTGTGAAGCATTACCATTAACTAATAAACAGAATATTATTAGGCATGGAAAGCCAAGGAAGGAACTGTGTACAGAGTATGGGAGCCCTTCTCTGAGACTGTGTTTCACGCCTCCAAAGAGGAAAGCGCACTCCCTTATAATCAGCGTTGGCTTTGTCAGACCTTTTCAAAACACAGTAATATGTTTATGGACAGTTTCAGTTACAAAAGTCACGCTGTAAGACTGTTACAGAAATATTTACGAAATATGATAATCCAAGAAAATATTGGAGTGGATGTTAAAATACAAAACAGTGAATGGCATGACTGTGCTTTAAAGACTTTCAAGTTCGGCCAGGGGGTGATGCATGTTTTTACTCCCAGCATCTGAGTTCCAGACCAGCCAGAAAACATAGAAAGAAACATGTTAAAAACAAAACAAAAACAAAAAACTAGAATGATCAAGTGTGAGTACAGTTGTATATTGTCTGGTTTGCTTATGCTAGATGCATTTTATTGCCCTATTCTATCTTTTGTATGCCTGAACTTTTTACCAATCATTTACTTACTTGTTTATGGTGCTGGGGATTAAACGCAGAACTCCATGCCACACTAGTGGCCTACCACTGACCACATCCTCTGCAAGTTAACTATTGACGAGGTTTATATTGTTTCTATTACACAATCTAAAAGCTGATTGAGGACATAGCTCTCAGGGAGCAGATCTTCCTGTTAGTCCTCAACTTTAATCACCATCACTTGCTCAGTGTCAGTGCCCAGCTGTGAGAAAGAAGGGCTGAGTTGTTTACTCTTTACTCAGTGGAGACTGAGCTAGCCCTCTTCTCCAGCATCCTCCTCACCTTGCTGCTGCTTCTACTCTTCCCTATTGCTCCTCTTCTTAGTTCTGACTGTCTTAAAAAATGCCCAAGAGCAAAATGAATGAATAAGGGAAGAGGAAGGAGATGTCAAGCACACATGAGTGGTAGGAGCCATTATGGTAGGGTGTGTGTGTGTGTGTGCGCGCACGCGCTTTCTCTCTCACTCTCTAGAATTCAAGTGCATGGGCATTTACACACTTTTTTGTCTCTCTCTTTCTCATAGAGACTACCCAGTAAAGAACTCCCAGATTCATCATCTCCAGTTCCAGCAAACAACATCCGTGTCATCAAAAACTCGATCCGCCTGACCCTTAATCGGTAATAGCAGTGCCTCTTCACTTAGGTGAGCATGCGTCATGCAGTGCATCGATGGCAGCCAGTCTTCAAAGTAGAACCAGCTGCCATACAGATAGGTGACAGGGACAGTCGTCAGCCTAATGACCTAGGAGTGGTTTTTGAACTCTCACACTGGAACCCTGAGATGACGTAGCAGTCTCTCACTGGTTGCCGAGTCCACTCTGAGGATACCTGCCAGTAAATGTCACCTACAGTGTTATGGCTTTGCATTTTGAGGTTTTACTGCCTTAACTTTGGATGTTTGTTGTTTCTCTGTTATGGGAACCAGTTCTTGGTCACTTGGACTCTGATAAAAACAAGTCCTGAACTGTTTTGTTTGGTTTTTTTTTTTTTTGTTTTTTGTTTTTAGTGTTATGTTGTAATCATTGTATAGAGCTGAAAAAGTTAAAAAACAAACAAAAAAAAGCCCTTCTCTTGTAATTTTCCAAATGTTTATGTGTTTACTTTAGCATTGAAGCCACTTTGTGAAACCTGAGATTAATGAATGTGAGATATCTTTTCTGCTTCCTTCATTTGTGTAGATATCTATTTTGTTTATTTAAATTATTTTTTCCAAACTGGCACATGAATATTTAAACTATTTTTTGTGCTTTTGTCCAAATGTTGCGTAGTTACCAAGGAGGATTAGTCCAGTGACTGACTACACAAGAGTTGGGCACCATAAATGTTTTGCCTCCCATGGAGGCCTTCAAAATGCATCTTTATTAAAAATCAAACTATAACCAGGATACTGAAAGTCAGTATATGAATGGTGAAATTGTTACATATCTTACTATCTCATGGCATTCTTGTTAGCTGATTGGTATTTTTTACAGAGGAAGAATTCATTCTGCCATCAATGATAAGATCCCTTTAAGTATAGCAGACTTGTATTTTTGAAGTATAAAAGTAACTCAGCATGGTAATTGCTCACCATAACTCCCCACAGTCGCCAACAGTTTCTTCATGGATTAGGCATGCAGAAATAAGCAGTGGATTTTATTGAAACCTCAAGGCATTTCTGAATGACATTGTTACCAACCATTAATTGGCTCAGGACCTTTGTAGTTTTTATTTAACTATATGAGTTGTCTTTTTTTACACTGCTTTTTTCAGTGCATTTCTTAATATTTTTTAAGTTTCATGAATGCATGCTCAGTTTATGAAAAATCCACAACCATGTAATTCTTGTAATCTGTTGACTCCGTGTTTTGTAAATGAAGCCGTATGTATTTTCAGAGTATTTTTGTATGTACTGTAAGATATCATCTTTTCAAAGAGAAACTTTAAAACCTTTACTGTCTGTCTTTAATTTTTTAAATACACCTAATTAATATATTTAAAATGGAACGCGGATGCATAGCCAGGAATGCTGTGCATGCCACCTTCAGCTTTCACTCAGTGCTCATCAGGTGCAGAGGTGGGGGGTGGGGGTAGGGGGATGTACACTGAAGCTAGAGTTAGTGGAGCAATAGCAAACCATTTTCACTTGCAAACCTTTACCACCCATATTAAATTCCTAAGTTTTGATTGTCAGAGTTCTGTATCTTCCCTCTCCTGATCTGTGGGTGTCTGAAAGGCAGGTTATAGTGTTTAATATATACAAAAGAAAAATGGAAAAAATTTGCTGAAAGCAGATGGCAAGAGCTGAAAAAGAAGGGCTGTCCTGCTACCTACATTCTCTATCAAAGGCCACGGGGAGTCTCAGCTTCCTTGGCAAAGCTAAATGTTTGGGATTTGTTCTTCAGATACTCTAGAGTGTGAAGCTGAAGATTATGAGAGGACTGTCACCTGACTGTGAACCTACGAAGATGACTTGGTGTGGGGCCTGACTAAATCTTAGGTCTGAGAAAGAAGCCTATGGCACTATGGTAGCTTTGTTCTTACACCAAGAGTCCATTCACCATGGTTAGTAGTGCAGCACCAGAATCTACAAAGAGGGACTTACTTCATCAGCTAGTCTGGCAGCTGAGGAATTAGATGGGTCTGATATGGTGGGCTATTCAGAAGTGAAAGCTTCCTTCCCTGACTGGTAAGGGAGACTTCGTACATTTCATTACGATTGTAGGGGGTGTCTGGAACGGTTCCAAGTAAGTAAAAAGGTGTGGGATTTAGTTGTGTTTGCTGGCTGTTTTCACGTGCATAGCTGTAGCTAGAAATGTATTCTATAAAACCAAATAACCTGCAGCTCTTAGACAAATGTTCGTTTTCCTAAGGTACTGGACTTTAATCTGCTCATTTTTCAGAGACTGTTCTGGAGACTAACACAGGAAAACATACCCGGAAGCTTCCGCTTTTGAGAATTGAACCAATTTGAGGTAGAGAGTACTTGGTTTAACATCTTATAAAACTGGAAGAATTAATTTTTAAAGTTTACTGATGCTTAAAATAAGTCTAATTTTGTCTGAAGACTGCCATTCAGTTAGTAAAAGGCTTACTAATTTTGCAATTAAGTGAAAATGGACAGTGTCTAACTAACAGGCCAATTTTTTTTTCCACAGCATCCCCCAAAATCTCACCTTGTAACCTTGCTGGCTTAGATCATGCTGGCTTACAGCTTTGGGTGAGCCTCCTTCCTCAGCACCTGGCTTGTCTCTTGGTTTTGAAAGGGGAATTTCTGGCTTGAGGGTCATGAGTACCTGACAATCCTTTGGAATTGTGTATAAGGTTTCGTGCATTTTTCCAGTCAAAGGAAGTTAGCTTTCATCGGTTTCTCAGACTAGTCCATGCCCTCAAAAAGGAGGCTGAGGATTGAAACCATCAAGATTGAACAGTGCTAGAATATTTATAATTTACTCATTTGATTTTGCTGCAGTAGATTTCTAAATGGAAGGTGGCTCTTTAACAAGGTAGGTTATGATGGCCTCAGAAATACTGTATTCATTGGGTTCTTTATAAACCCTGGGTGAAGCTTAGCGAGGTTGCTATTTAGGAAACTGTACTATCAGCTTTCCTTTGCTAACTTAGACTCATTAGCAAGGTCACTCAGAATAGAGTAGCTTAGAATGAGCCTCAAAGATGATAGAAAAATAAAGATCAGAACCCTTTAAGCTCCATGCATTCAAGCTCTCACTTGCTCCTCCAAGTTTGTTGTTCAGGCCAGAACATACTAAACTTACCAATAAATATAAATGCTATAGTTTTTTTACATATATATTTTGTATAAACAAATTTATGTTTAAATCAGTAACTACCTAGTAAATCATACAAAGCTTGGGATTTGTGCAGATGGTTGAAGGAAATCAGTCTCACTAATGACAACTGTTCCTTAGGACTTTCTAAGGGAATTTTATAAGGTCCTTTCCAAGTTTTCTGTTTTGGAAACAATCTAATAATTTTGTATTTGAATTTAATTGAACACAAGATTATCAAATTTGTTAAAATGTTTTAAAGACTTATTTTTGATTATGTGATTGTGGGTGTGTAATGTGAGTGCAGTGCCCACAGAGGCCAGAAAAGGATACCTGAAGAACCCCTGAAGCTGAAGTCATAGCTGTTGTAAGCTGCTCAACATGGGTGCTGGGAACCAAACTTAGGTCCTCTGGAAGAGCAGTCAGAATTCTTCACTGCTGAGTCATCTCTCTAGCCTCTAAATGTGTTAAAATTTTAACCTGACTTTTGAAAAGACCCATATAGAATATCTTTGATGGCCATGGTGCTGCATCACACCACAGTGTTTGTACAGTGGCTGCAGCTGGATAGTTGTGTGGTACTTGTTAGTTTTGTCTTATTTTATAATTGTATACATGAGCTTCATTTGTCTGGAATAAGTAATCTAATAAACGTTCTTTGATAAATAGATGATGTTTGAGTGATATTATTTGGGAGTATTTTAGAACTACCAGAACACTATATACTTATTTCTTAAACTGACATCCATCCAGTCAATTATGACTTAGGTTGTTTATGGTAGAAAATGGCATTTCCTAGCTACTTAATAGGAAAGCAAAGCTCAGACTAAGTTTACTTCACACACAATCATTTAATAGCAATATTTAGTAGCAAACTGTAATAATTTGCAAATATGATCTAAATTTAAAGAGGTGCCAGCCTCCTGTCGTTTAGGGTGGCCTTGTGCATACTTTCATCAAGGGGATCCTTGAGGCATCTGTCAAGTGTTGAAGATGCTGTCACTCTGGGAACCGGAAGCCTCCAGTTGAAAACAGAAGCGTCAGTAATCAGCACTGGGTACTACTCCTAGAATCACAAGTTACATAAGGACTTCATATGCTCTTACATCGCCCTTGGTAAAAATTGACGGTAAGCCTGTCTCTATTGTACCTCTTATCACTTAAATGATTCAGACTTATGTAACACTAATTTCACATATTTGTTTGGTGTTTATCATTGCAATAGAAAGCAAACTAACACAACCTTTGTTCAAGAATCTGTCTATAGAGGTTGGCTGGGGATGTGCCCCAGCTGATGGAGTGTATGTCTATCATGCAGGAAGCCATGAGCTTGATCCTGGTGGCACACACCTACAATCCTACCACTAGGAAGGTGGAGGCTGGAGAATCAGAAGTTGGAAGGCATCCTTGGCTATACAGTTCCAGGCCAGCCTGGGCAACATCCTTCTCTCATGGGAAAAACAATAGCCGTCCTGTAGAGAAAACTTAAGAGGACAGTGAAGAAGAAAACACTCCAAAGAAGGAAGCAGAGTTTGTTTAATTTCAAAACAATTAATTTAAAGAAAGACTTCATGGACTAAGATGCAAGAAAGCAAACAAAACTTAGAGGCCATTAAAATGGGTTTCTCGGGCTGGTGAGATGGCTCAGTGGGTAAGAGCATTGTTCCTGCAGTAAAAATTATTATGTACTAATATTAGTTCTGGACTCTATAACTCTCATTGATTAAGCATTTGCTAAGGGCCCTTTACAACACTGGCAAGCCTTGTCCAATCAGGAAGCACTACTATGTTACAAATGAGGAAACTAAGGTCTGGTGAGACAATTTGACCATCTCTAAATGCTAACTATTCAGAAGCACACTCCAGAAGTATCTCCAAGCTAGGAAGAAAACTAGAAGTGAGTGTCAAGCCCCAGTGACAGTACCCTGCCCCACAGAGCAACAGACCATACTAAGTGTAGCATCCCTAAGCTTATCATCAGATCTATATACTAGCATAAGTAGAAGGGATCTTCCCACTCAACAAATGTATTCCCATGGAGCAGCTGGGAGACGCACCTACAGCAGGGGCTCTCAGGATGTCAAGTCTCAACACACCTGCAGACCTTGCCCTGTGAACCTCTGTCCCTCCAGTCAGCCTAGCAACATGAATTTCCCCACACTGGCCAGACACGGCTTAGCAGTTCCATGTTCAAGAGGAACCCTTTCGTCAATTCTACCATATCCACTAGCTCTGCTCTTAACCATTTGCTCCACTTGAGCAAATTTTAACACACCACTGTTCTTCAGTTCAACTTTGACCCACTCTGAGCACTGATGCACTCTGCCCAATATTAAAATGTCCCAACTAATGATTTTTTTTTGTAGCATATTGGCTTTTGTTTTGTTTTTTTGAGACAGTTTCTCTGTACAGTCTTGGCTGTCCTGGAACTCACTCTGTAAATCAGCCTGGTGTGCGCCACCACCAGCATGCTAGGACTTTTAAAAATATAGTAAATAGCTGTATATGTGCTTGTGTGGGTGCCAGGGATAGAACTTATGTCTTCAGGTTTTACTAGCTTAGCCATTTTGACAATCTTAATGTAAATAAAATACTGAACTGACCCCTCCCACAAAAATGAGGGAGGACAGCATGTGAATGAACGCTTCATCTGTGGTAATAAGAAATCAGAACATATCTAAAACTGCACAGTGTACACTAGCATACATATGTCATTTAGAAGGTTACATGTGTACTCACACTCAGAAAACAGAGACAGGAAGATCATGAGTTCAAAACCAGTCCAGACTATATAGCAAGACCCTGTGTCATATTTATATAAGCCAATAAAATAAGTATATGAATAAAACATGTACTGATAATCATAAATGTATTTTAAACAACTCTTGATATACATGTAATTTTACCATTTATTAACGATGAATGCAAATATGCATGCTAATAGGATAGATATGCTTGCTTATGTTTTCTGTAATGAACTAGGCTCTGAAGCTGGTAAGATGGCTCAGTGGATAAAGCACTTGCTGCACGAATGTGAGGGACTGAGTTCAAATCCCAAGACCCAGCTGTAGCAGCATCATATGTCCGCAATGCCAGGACACCAGTGCATTTAAGATGGCTGTAGTTTACTAAAGTGTGCAGTGGGAACACCAATGCCTTTCCTGAAATGAGAGCAGTGTAGTGACTCTCTAGCGTCATTATACTTGGTAGGCACTATGAAGTACTGTACAATCTAATTCATCTCTCTTGTTTCTGTCTTCTAAAAGTAGTGGTTATAATAAAAGGCTCTACTTTTAAAAAGTAGCTCAATGAATCAAAAGAAGAAATCCAACAGTTCCTGGCACTTAGCAGAATCCAACGAATCACGACCAGAGACATATGAAATAACATGGCACTTGATTGACAGTGGACAGCTCCTCTCCAAGAAATCCAGCCCGAGGATCAAGAAAAAAGGCCAACATCCCAGCCACCTCCATCCCAACATAGCCAGCCTAGGCAGTAGAGTGCCACCTCCCATGAGATGCTCTTGCCTTGTGTTGTGAGAATTTTCCCTGGCAAGTTGGAGGTGGGGAACTAGCCAACATCTACTTCCTCTCCACCTCACAAGGTCCCAATGACAAACTAGGGTAGAGCTCTGCCAAGATTCACTCTGGAAGAGCTGATCATTTAATCCGCTTACGAATGGACTAAGGCATTACAAGCAGGAGAGTAGGTGACTTAAGACAGCCATCCTGGAATCCGTGCAGGAAGTGTGCATGACTCTTCTGCCATGCCCAGCACCTCCCTGAGGCCACATGTAATTGGGGAGGAATTGCAATCAATTGGTTGGTAAGGATCCCATGACCCCAACCCCCACACTCAGTCTTCTATGTGGGAACAACGATCAACAGGTCCAGCTGTGATGATCTTTTGCCAAGTAGGCACAGCTGAACTCAGGCAGAGGCTGGCACTCAGCCTGAAGGGTACGCCTGAACACCTTGTCACCCAGCCTTTCAGAAAACAGCTGCTGGATTTGTAGGAAAAAAAGAAAGTAGAACTCATGAATTATTACAAAGTTCACTATCTATATATTACAACGGGTTAGAGAACTTAGCAAACTACCTGTACCAGCCAGCACAGCACCCAGAACGTCCGGCTGAGCCGATGCTTCAACAGAGTTTAACATTCTGCAATGTAAACATCTGTATGTTGACATCCCCACTTCTGATCCAACTAGATCTGTAAGCAGCCACACGTGGGGAGGGTGCCACAGCTTAAAGCCACACCCATACCAGCTGCACCTGTATTCCCCTCCTCCCACCTCTCCTGGGCACGGGGCAAGACTGTCTAACCCTATTTCCAACTCACTTCCTGCTAGAGCTTTATAGCAGTTCAAAGAACTAAGTTCAGGTTCTTTCCAAATAGGTTGGTTTCTTGAAACTCACCAACAAGTCAAACATCAGAAAAGTGGGGATTTCTGAACACCACCCACTTGGATGGTAACTGATATTTAGTAGTTTCAAATATTAAGAAAAGAAAAAAAATTGACCTTGATTAGGCAGTATCTAATCTCCCAGGGCACAGGAAATGAAAGCGAGCAAGTCTGATTTGCAGGAGGCCCTGAGGTTGCACAAAGTAGTGGCTCCCCCAGCAAGGCCCACTCACGGCCTGCCTCCAGCTGAACACCCAGAGGGAAAGCACCATTAAACTCCCTATAAATTCAGCAACCAAACAGTTGTACCATGGTGAGGGGGTGGGGAAAGGGAAGAAGGAAGAGAGGGTATCATAGGTTTGAGAAGGCTATGCTGTTGGGGCCAGAGGGATTCAGTGGTCAACCAGCCTACTTATTCCATATATGTTTAGGATGAATGTTCTGGAAACTAGATAGCATTGGAAGGACCAGTTGAAAGTACTGGATGTGTTTGGCTGGAAAAGTAATCAGAGCTCCACTTTCCATGGATGCTGGAGGGAAGGAGAGGCCCAGAGATGAGGTTGCTGTTATGATCCACCTAAGAGATGTTAGAGGAAACCAAGCTGGCAAAACAAGTTTTGAGAGATTTTGAGGGGGTGGGAGGGAGGATGGGCTCTGCCATCAAAATACATGATGGGAAGAGTGGAAGATGATGCACACCTTTCTTAGGCAAACACTGCCATCACTGAGCAACTGTGAGAACAGCAGAGGAGGCTGGGAAGCAAGGCTCCTGACTTCAGATTAGTAGTGTTGAATCAGCGCTGTCTGGCACCCCCATGTGGTCATCCGTGACAGGTCAGGAGAAATGCTGCTGCAGAGCGGCTAGATTTCAGCACCAGTCACCATCCTTCCAGATCACTGTGGGGATTCCCAGCTCCAGGAACAGGCTTCTGCAGAAGAAATTCTTGGCTGGTTGAACCCTTACTGCAACCCACAGCCAAAGTGGGTTTACCTAATTGGCCATTTGGGGGATGACATCAGAGCATGCACAGACCTGCCCCTGGCCTTTCTCTTTAGATCTTTCTGGTCATGCCCTCAGTGGACTGTGGAGCAAGCCCACTTGAAGCTGACCCAAAATCATGTCTCTGATCAAGTCTCTTCTCAATAGTTGGATGTGAATCTTTGCCTCCTGCAAACTGAGGGGCAAAAAAAGAAAAAGTTAAAGTCTTGATCACCAGATTGCTAGCCCCCACGTTAGCATATGCTAGCTAATTTGCTGTACTTTCTCCCTCCTCAGCATTCTGAGCAGGTGGCTAGGCCTATTCTGTCTAACACAAGGTCAAAGCAGGGGCTACGGATTCCTGGGGGGCAGGGCGAGGTGGGGGGTACTGTGAGAGGATGGAGAGACTTGCCCCTGGAGCTGAGAGAGAAAATATCAGCCAAGTGTCCAAGGGCTAGGATCCGGGTGCTATTGTGTCACTGCAGCCTTAAAGAGCACAGCAGTAGACACAGTTAGGAGGGCTGACCCAGGGTCAAGCAGAAAATGCCTTTGCTCTAATCATCAAGGCTATTGACCTGTGAACCTGGACTCAACCGGACCAGGGAACATCTCTGCAGCCCTCAGTGAGAACCAAAGCTCAATGGATTTGCCTAAGCAGAGATCCCAGAGAGAGCCTTGGCACACTTCTGGCCACAGGAGATATAATGGCTAATCTTTGTGGTCAGCTTGACTGGATTTAGCATCACCATGGAAGCACACCCCTGAGTGTACCTGTGAACATGGCTTCCAAAAAGTTTAACTGAAGAAGGGAGACCTACCCTGGATATGGGTAGCATTAAGCCCAGGGACTGAGTGAAGAGAGAGCTGGCTGAGCACCACTCTGCTTCCTGGCTGTACTGCCTACAACTATACTAACCATCTCAAACTCCCGCTACCTTGTCTGCCCAGAAGTCAAAATAAGCCCGCTTTAAGTGGGTTTTGGTTTGCTTTGCTTTGGGTTTTTTTTTGTTTGCTTTGTTGTTGGTGGTGGTGGTCAGATATTTAGTCTCAGCAACAAGAAAAGAAGTTAATACAGGAGGATACTCAACAATTAGTGAGGTTAATTTCCTGCCAGCTCAGTGTCAGACTGAAGTTGACTTACAGCCAAGAAGACTGTTATTTCCTTCACATCAGAGTTGGAAAACTAAAATTCTGAGCTGCAGTAGCATTTACAAAACATAGGCTTGCTGGGGTGGTGCAGGGGAGGGCAGATGCTCTGAAGCATGGGACAGCCAGCAGAGCCTGGGCAGTCTCAGACTGGGGGTAGCTAAGGAAAGAACACAACCATCCTGGCAGTAATAAAGAGACTCGGACAGTGTGCTCTGTAGAATCCCTGTGGCCATCAACTTCTGAAGCAATGATCCCCAAAGAACAGGAATTTCCCCCCAGGAATCCCATACGTTGAGGGAAGAAAATGGCTGAAGACTGGTGCCCACATGCCAGAAGAGGAATTTGGTTCCCAGAAAGACATTTCACTGAGTTCCCACAACTTATCACCTTGCAGGAGAGACAGCCCGAAGCCCAGACAGCCATGGGCAGTGCCACCCTTCAGCAGAATGGCCTGTCTCAGGCTAAGCATAAATCTGTGCATCGGGACCCAGAAAACGGTCCTTGGGGATTTCCTGGTCCTTGTTATTTGCTCCTCTTCCCAATGTGGCTACGTTGAAAAAAAATTTCTTTTCTATGCTTCTCTGTCAGTTGTTTAATTGGCTTCTTGAGGGCAGCTGGCCAAGCCTAGCCCATTAGGGCTTCCAGAGACCCAGCTCTCCCCTCCAGTGACTGGGGAGGCTGAAGAGATGAAGTTAAAACTGTTGAGACTAAAGCAGCAACAGCACCCACATGCTGCGGAGAGGGTGGGGTGCGGTGAACATACAGCACCTGCCTATGATGTGTGAGGCTCTAAGCTCCATCCTCAGTACTGCAAAAAGAAGGAGGAAATGCTGCAGAGGTCAAATTGAAGAAAGCACTGCAGCCATATGACCTGGCATTTAAGAGGTCGAGGGTGACTGTAGCAGAGCCCGCTATGGAGGAGGAAGCTGCACAAGGAATAAAGGTCACATTCTCAAGAAAAACGAGGAGGAAGGAAGGAAGGAAGAGAGATCAAAGGTCTAAGATCAAGGTGGAAGATTTATTTTTAAATTAGGAGATTTCTGAACATGCCTTGAAGCTGAGTGATGGAAGGCACATAGGTAGACATTTTAGGAACACACGTATGTGCTGAGGGACCAGGTCGGAAGAGGAGCTGCAGTATGGGAAGAGAGGAAGATGTGTGGACAGTCTCCAAGACTTGCGCAATGATCTCCTGGTGTTCATGCTCTGTATAATCCCCTGGAAGAGTCAAACTTGCTGACTCACTTCTAACAGTGTCGCACAAGCAATAGCATGCCACTTCTGATATTAGATTATAGAGACTGTAGCTTCCAGCCTTGGCCCTGCCCTTCCCCTTGGGTCACTCACCCTGAAGCAGTGGTTGCCATGCTGAAAGACACTTAGAGAAACAAAGACTCTGTGAGTCTTTCTATAAAGGAGGTAACTGCACTCTTATGGTCCTGAAGGCAAGGAAAGACGCTCCTCTGGAAAGCAGGACATGGGAGCCAGATCTTTCATAGGAATCTGATGTTCCTGGCAAAATAGCTGATTTGTAACCAGTGCTCAGGACATAGCAAAGCCAACAATGCTAAGATCAAAAGTGTGCTGAACAAAATGGGTAAAGAAGTCTGGGATGCTTTCATGATAAAAGTTTTGGAAAGATCAGGAATTCAAGGCCCATATCTAAATACAATAAAAGCAACATACAGCAAACCAGTAGCCAACATCAAACTAAATGGAGAGAAACTTTGAGCAATCCCACTAAAATCAGGGACTAGACAAGGCTGCCCACTCTTTCCCTACCTATTCAATATAGTACTCAAAGTTCTAGCTAGAGCAATTAGACAACAAAAGGAGATTCAAAGGAATACAAATTGGAAAGGAAGAAGTCAAAATATTACTACTTGCAGATAATATGATAGTATATATAAGTGACCCCAAAAATTCCACCAGAGAACTCCTAAACCTGATAAACAGCTTCAGTGAAGTAGCTGGATATAAAATTAATTAACTCAAACAAATCAGTGGCTTTTCTCTATACAAAGGATAAACAGGCTGAGAAAGAAATTAGGGAAACGACACCCTTCAGAATAGTCACAAATAATATAAAATACCTTGATGTGACTAAGCAAGTGAAAGGTCTGTGTGATAAGAACTTCAAGGCTCTGAAGAATGAAATCGAGGATCTCAGAAGATGGAAAGATTTCCCATACTCATGGATTGGCAGGATTAATATAGTAAACATGGCTATCTTGCTGAAAGCAATCTATAGATTCAATGCAATTCCCATCAAAATTCCAGCTCAATTCTTCACAGAGATAGAAAGGGCAATTTGCAAATTCATCTGGAATAACAAAAAACCTACGATATAAAAAACTATTGTCAACAATAAAAGAACCTCTGGTGGAATCACCATGCCTGACCTCAAGCTGTACTACAGAGCAATTGTGATTTAAAAAAAAAACAAAAAACAAAAAACAAAACTGCATGGTACTGGTACAGTGACAGACAGGCAGATTAATGGAATAGAATTGAAGACACAGAAATGAACCCACATACCTATGGTCACTTGATCTTTGACAAAGGAACTAAAACCATCCAGTGGAAAAAAGACAGCATTTTCAACAAATGGTGCTGGCACAACTGGTGATTATCATGTAGAAGAATGTGAATTGATCCATTCTTATCTCCTTGTACAAAGCTCAAGTGTATCAAGGACCTCCACATAAAACCAGAGACACTCAAACCTATATGTTGCTGTCTCCGCTTGCCGCAGTCTCCGACCAGCAGAGACAAGAACGACACGGACACCAAGACGGGTTCACGCAGCTTCTGCTTTACTTGTAGCTTACTCCACAGCTTTTTACTTACAGCTTTTTTACTTGGAGCACAGCTCTCTCCACTTAGGGCAAGGGCTATATTTATACAGTAGCGGCAACTGACCTCATCTCGCTCCACACCACCTCATCCAATCAGAATAACACACGCTCCAGGCACACGTTCAGGTCGGTTACAGATAGGCTGACAGATCCAACTTGGCAGGCAGCTTACACATGCAGTTTCACTGCGCATGTTTTCGGGCAAGGCAGTAAACATGTGGGTTTCACGGGGCCTAGCAATGGGCCAGGGCGCCATCTTGGCCCATGCAGCCGCACCTATTGAGGAGAAAGTGGGGAAGAACCTCAAAGATATGGGCACAGAGGAAAAATTCCTGAACAGAACATCAATGGCTTGTACTGTAAGATCAAGAGTTGACAAATGAGACCTCATAAAATTGCAAAGCTGTAAGGCAAAGGACACTGTCAATAAGACAGAAAGGTAACCAACAGATTGGGGGAAAATTTACCAATCCTAAATTCGATAGAGGGCTAAAATTCAATATATACAAAGAACTCAAGAAGTTAGACTCCAGGAAATCAAATAACCCTATTAAAAATGGGGTACAGAGCTAAACAAAGAATTCTCAACTGAGGAATATTAAATGGCTGAGAAGCACCTAAAAAATGTCCAACATCCTTAATCATCAGGGAAATGCAAATCAAAACAACCCTGAGATTCCATCCCACACCAGTCAGAATGGCTAAGATCAAAAACTCAGGTGACAGCAGATGCTGGCAAGGATGTAGAGAAAGAGGAACACTCCTCCATTGTTGGTGGGATTATAAGCTGGTATAACCAACCACTCTGGAAATCAGTTTGGCGGTTCCTCAGAAAATTGGACATAGTACTACCAGAGGATCCAGAAATACCACAATACCACTCCTGGACATATACCCAGAAGATGCTCCAATGTGTAATAAGGACACATGCTCCACTATATTCATAGCAGCCTTATTTATAATAGCCAGAAGCTGGAAAGAACCCAGTTGTCCCTCAACAGAGGAATGGATATTGAAAATGTGGTACATTTATACAATGGAATACTACTCAGCTATTAAAAACAATGAATTTATGAAATTCTTAGGCAAATGGATTGATCTGAAGGTTATCATCCTGAGTGAGGTAACCCAATCACAAAAGAACACACATGATATAAACTCAACTGATAAGCCCAGAAGCTCGGAATACCAAGATACAATTTGCAAAACACATGAAACTCAAGAAGGAAGAAAGACCACAGTGTGGATACTTTGGTCCTTCTTAGAAGGGGGAACAAAATACCCATGGAAGGAGTTACAGAGACAAAGTTCAGAGCAGAGCTTGAAGGAACAACCATTCAGAGACTGCCCCACCTGGGGATCCATCCCATAAACAACCACCAAAACCGGACATTATTGTTGATGCCAACAAGTGCTTGCTGACAGGAGCCTGATATAGCTATCTCCTGAGAGGCTCTGCCAGTGCCTGACAAATACAGAAGTGGATGCTCACAGCCATTTATTGGACAGAGCACAGGGTTGCCAATGAAGGAGCTAGAGAAAGTATCCAAAGAGCTGAAGGGGTTTGCAGCCCCTTAGGAAGAACAAGAATATGAACTAACCAGTATCTCCAGAGCTCTCTGAGACTAAACTACCAATCAAAGAAAACACATGGTGGGACTCATGGCTCCAGCTGCATATGTATCAGAGGATGGCCTAGTTGGTCATCAATGGGAGGAGAGGCCCTTGGTCCTGTGAAGGCTCTATGCCCCAATATAGGGTTAGGCCAGGGCCAGGAAGCGGGAGTGGGTGGGTTGGTGAGCAGGGGGAGAGGGAAAGTGTAGGGAGCTTTTGGAGGGGAAACTAGGAAAAGGGGTAACATTTGAAATGTAAATAGAGAAAATATCTAATAAAAAGAAAAAAGAAAAAAAGAAGTCTGGGATGGAAACTCAGGGGGAAAGCTCTGTGTCTTGCCTCTGACAACACTGGGTTGTACAAGGTAGCCCTTCCTTGGCTTAGAAACCTGAGGTTCAAAGGGCCAGACACTAGGCCTTAACTTGGATCTCTACTCTTAAGGTCTCATCTCATCAGTCTCACAACTAGACTGCACACATAATGCTGGTGACCTTAGATTTCATCTCTAGACAGCCTGCTTTCTCCAGACCTCACAAGCTTCACTTATCAAAACAAGGTCTCAGCTTCAACTCCAAATGAGTTACTCTCACAGCCTTCTCCATCCTGGTAAATGGAGACTGTACCATTTAATACCAAAAGTCACCCCATCTGCACCCCCACACACACACACACACCGCATTTCCTGTTGAACCACCATTAAAGACTGTACATAAGCAACCACGAAGTTCTCAGCTTCTAGCACCTAGTGGGAGCCTCCGTGGCCTTTCCCTACATGCTGCTCTCTGCTCCCACGCCTGCCCCTTCAGCACGAAGAGATGCTTTTCATATGTACATTCTTCCTGGTACAGTCCTGTCCCCAGTCAGATATTGGCTCTGGTTCTAGATAGCTTTATTAAGAGGTGCTTTACAAAAAGCTTCTGCACTTGGAATAAACAACTGTGAAACTCTAGTGCATTGGCAGGGCTGTGCAGCCACCTATCAGGGGACAATAGAGCATTTTCATCATTTCGGGAAGAACCCTCTCTCTCCAGGCTCATCCACTTACCCAGTCCTGGGCAACCTTGTTTTCTGCCTGCAGATTCACCTGCTTAGGATTTCCTACATAAAGTTCTCTGTCTTTACCTCCCCGCCTGAGCACACTCTCCCTGTGGGCCAGGAACACATCCCAGTGCACCCTCCACTCAGCTTGTGGCCCTTACTCTCAGGTCTCTGTGTGGCCACAAGTTCCCCCTTCATGCTCACATGGCCTGACTTCCAAACAAAGCACCTACCTGCTGTGGTTCCCCAACACTCCACTGAAGCTTTACAAGTCTGGCAGAAACCATGTAAGTAAACAGGATTAGACAGCACAGACCACCCTGCTGTATTTGTCTTACCTTTTCTGCTACTGAGGCTTCAACCCAGGCCTCCTGCAGGCTGAGTAGCACTCTTGCTACTCAGCTGCATTTCTTAGCAGTAGGGGTTTTGTTTTTATTTACCAATGTCCCTTCCACGTGTCAGCTCCAGTGGCAGAAGTTTTGAGATTTTTTTTTTCTTACCTCTGCACTTTGAACAGCACCTGAAACATAGATGTTGCCATCTTATCAGACAAACAGCAGAAATGGAACCTGAGCACATGCCTGATAGATTGCTAAAAACCTGGCATTCGGTATTATACTGTGAGAATAAAAAATATGTAAAAGAAGGGAGAGAAAGAAGGGGCCCAGAGCTCAGCTGGTGGTGGCTGCTCCGGGGCATGGGTGCTCACCTGCAGCTGCCGGACAGCTTGGCTGCTGCAGCTTGCAGCCACACACAGCCTCTGAAGAATTTGCCCCGGCTTGAGAGCCACTGCCTGATTCCAGGGTAAGCAGCATCTAGCAATGTATATGGGGACTAGAAGTCGGCTCTGTACTCCTTTCCAAGTGGCCATGGGCTCCAGGGATTTAAGTGCTACTGGAGGGAGCTGCCTTTGTGACAACCTAAGAGCTTGGCCTCTCCTATCTATCCCAGGTCCTTCCTGCAAGGTTCTCACCTTGAGCACTCCCCACTGAAGGCCCTGTGCGTGGGCCTCTGGAGAATTACCCAGGGGCAGGGCGCATTCAGAATAACACATCCCATGGCTTTCCACAAAGATGGAAGGATCTTTAGGAAACTAGAAACAAGACAAATTAGCCAGGTCCCCCAAAGGCCATACCTGCAGCCAGATGAGCCAATGCAACCTAGGAACAAAAAGAATAAGACCATTGTTTTCGGGGCCCATGTCTGCCCCAGGTGGAAACAGCTTCATTTCATGGCCCAAAGACTCCAGTCTGGGCTCTCTGTCTAAGCAGGAGCAGTTCATGAGTCATCAGAGGCTCCATCAAATTTCCTCTCCACCCCACCCTACCCCAAGGATAGTGTTTGCTTCCCAGCCCTTCTGAAGTGTGACTGTGAGAAAAAAAAGACAAGGAGACACACAACACAAGAAACCAGGGCACCGTGAGGGCAGGGATATGCTTGGTAGAAATTTGGAGAGGGATAGGCTAGATTATTAAAATCATTATCTCATATTAGCCTTTCACTTAAGTATTAAAATGGTAAGAGTTAGCCTCTCTGTAGGAACAGCTTGAGGGCAGGTGTCAGCTGCAGAAATCAAAGCCAGTGTGCTCACATGGGAGACTGTACCGTGCTTTGTTCTATATCCTCACTAATTTAGACACCGTTATTAACACTCCCACTTTTCAGCAAAGCAGACTGTGGCACAGGAAGCTAAGAAGGGACATGAGACTTGCTGGGGTCACTCTGGTTATAAGTTTGACCAGAGTACCACATGTGTGTGTAATTTAGGGCTGCAGGCAGTACCTGTCCTGTGGCCCTTCTCACAGCTGTCCGTTTACTACCCAGGAGTCGAGAGGGCCTGTCAGAAACTCAGGCTGCAGAGAACTTGGGTTAGTTAGCACTGCAGGGGCCTCCTCGGGGAGCCCCCTTCTTCCAGCCTGAGTCCAGGGCTCAGCGTGTCCCCTCTTGTTAGGCTCGTGGTATCTGCTCTTGCTTTGCCACATTCATTCTTTCCAGATTTTTTTTTTTAAGCTAGCTTTCCACTTGTCACAAGGGAATGTGTGCTGGGGCGGAAACATCGCACATGAGCTAAAGGAGAATACAGGCACGAGGCGCCTGGTGAGCCTCCCGCGCGGCGGCTGTCTTGTGGTTCCTGAGTTTCCTCCATGGGAGATCTGATCTGCTGTGGCAGGGGTGGCAGAAACATTCATCACTTCCTCCCTCAACAAAAGGTGAGAATAAGACACTCTTTTCCTCTCCTGGGCCATTCGGTCCCTGTGCTGACTCCAGCAAGGGCTCCTTTGATGCTTTCTGAGTACCTGTCCTGGTACTTGTAGGCACCCTGGCCACATGAAGTGGAGAAGCCCTAACCTCTGCCGCGGTGCTCTTTAGGGTTTCCACTTACCGCTTGCTATGCTGGAGGTGGTCTGATTGTACCCGGGACAGACCCGTTCTGGAGGCTAGGTACTAAGTGTAGACATGTTAAGGGGTGCTTCTAAAACATAGGGTGCCCGTTGGGAAGGAAGTGGTCTACTGCTCTACCCCCTGGAGTATTTGGTAGCTTTGAGGAGAGGAAGCTCCACCCTTGAAATGCTTATTGGTTTTCACCTCGCCACGTGATTGCTCCCTCTCTCACGTGTTCCTAATGTGCTGCCCTCGCTATCACTGGGTGGCGGTGTCCAGCAGAATGTTGTCAGAGCTGGTGTCCTGCTCTTTGTGCTTTCAGGCTCCCTAACTGCTCCGGAGTGACTCAAGCAGGATGGGAAGTATGCATGGCCTTAGTACCGGTCCCCAGGGGAGAGGGATGAGGTGCTGGGTGTCCAGAGTTTACCCTAGAACCTGGCAACAGTTAAGTGATCATGAAGGGGATCAGCTAGTAACAATGACTGACCACGTCCAACCACCCTGGACTCCCTCAACCCAGTTTCCAGGGAGCATTTCCTATGAGGGAGGCAGCAGAATCTCTTTGTGGCTGCCTCAGGCAGGATCATCATGGCACTTTGTCACACTTGCTACCTTTTCAAGGGAACTTGTGTTGTATGAAGATATAGAACATCTCTGAAAACAGCAGAAGTTGTCCATGCCCAGCGGCATGTTGGTAAGCGTTTAACTGTCCTGGAGAAATAGCCCAGCTTGATGATGGCATTGAGTTCTGAGCTGGAGAAGCGAGTGCTTGATAGCAAAAGGACCCTGCTCCAAAACACAGTGACTTGTGTTTCCACTTGGATTCTGAAATACAGCTTTCTACAATGGTCTACAAAAGTCACCCCAGCGATGAAGAGCAGCCTTTCTCTCCTTAAAGCCCCAAAAGTCTCATTTGAAACACCTGTGGGAATAAATTAGTTGCACTTAGAGACCAGGACTCTATGATTCTTTGAGCCAGGCCAGATTCCACTAGGTCTCACCCCTTCTGTGACCATTGATCTCATACTCTCCCCTCATTGCTCAAAGATCTCTCTCTCACACACACACAAACTCCCTCTCCTCCCCCCTCTCTCACACACACAGTCACACACACATTCATACACACACATATACTCTCACACACATACAGTCACACTCACACACACACTCATACACACACAGTCACACACACTCATGCACACACACACACTGTCACATACACATACATTCATACACACGCATATACATACATACACTCACATACACAAGCATACACACTGTCACACTCATGCACAGACATTCATACACACTCTTATACACACTCAGGCATATACACACTCATACATATACACTCACACACACTCATGCACACATATACACACTCTCACATATTCTCTCTGTGTCTCTCTGTCTCTGTCTGTCTGTCTGTCTGTCTCTCTCTCTCTCACACACACACACACCATCACACACACTCCTACTGCACTAAGAGTTCTCAGAACTCCATCTTCCTCGCCCTCCTGGCCCCATCATGGTGTGACCATTTCCTGCAGGGATGCTCATTATATTTTGTCGCTCAAAATCTCCTTACAGGACAATGAAGTGCTTGGTGTCAAGAAGGAACTGAACCAAAGCCCAGAGTCAGCTTTTAAGATGAGTTCTCTCCTCCTACCTCAGTCAGATGTGCTAACTGGATTGACCTTTGCTTGAATTAGGCACAGGGTTATCAGTCAGCAGAGAAGAAACCCTTCTAACCTGAGAAGAAGGCCAGAGTCATGGGCCACCACTTACTTTCTGTGGTGCATGGAAATAGCTGAAGATTGCCCCAAAGGCGCCGTCCAAAGGACTCTACCTTTGGTGAAGGAACATGTGCCTCTTCTTTAAGACCTGTGAAACAGAGGCCAGCACTTTGAATTTCAGGCTCACCAACATACAGTCCATGATCTTTATAGTACATAAACTAGAGATGTGCTCGTGGCAACCCTGCTGGCTTCATTCACAGCCTTACCAAGATCTACAGAGTTTGGGGCAGAGGGAAACAGAGGTACAGAGCCTCTGAGGCAGGACTGAGTTTAGGATTTGAGAATAGGAGGCTAATGCCTATGGCCTGGGCTACAACATGAGTTCTAGATTAACCTGACTTACAGTGTAAGATCCTGTCTCAAAAAAAGAAAGAGGTGGAGGAGGGAGAGAGAGAGAGAGAGAGAGAGAGAGACAGAGACAGAGACAGAGACAGAGACAGAGACAGAGACAGAGACAGAGACAGAGAGAGAGACAGAGAAGAAACTAGTGTGAGGAACACATATTGAGTCGAAATTGATACAAATAAATGTAAATTTTTGGTAAAAACAGATGTGACAGGCTTTGAGTGCCTATACTGGGGTTCATGGACCCAGGAAGTATGTCAGGAAAGAGATGACTGGGATCTGGGCATCAGAAATGGTGTGTGGGAAGACTAAGTGGCAGGGGAGAACACAATTAAGTTTTAAGGGACAAAAGTCAGAATGTAGAGAGGCTGGTACCAGATATGACTAGAAGATTAGAAGAGGCCATTCTGTCTGTCAGAAATTGTGATTAGCCGCTAAGGACATGTAAGAAGAAAAAGTAAGATATAAAATTTAAGTTCTCACCTAAAAGTTATCTAGATATAGAAAATGCCTCTGCCCCGACTCTGCTGCTTTCACACTAGCTCCCTTCTTTGGACTCTTTGCATAGTCTCAAGATGATCACTGACATGGTTTGTATATTCTTGGACCAGGTAGTGGTACCATTTGGAGGTGTGACCTTGTTGGAATAGGTGTGTCACTGCACTGTGGGTGTGGGCTTAAGACCCTAACCCTAGTTGCCTGGAAGTCAGTCTTCCACTAACAGCTTTTGGATGAAGATGTAGAACTCTCAGCTCTGCCTGTGCCATGCCTGCCTGGATGCTGCCATGTTCCCGCCTTGATGATAATGGACTGAACCTCTGAACCTGTAAGCCAGCCCCAATTAAATGTTGTTTTTATAAGACTTGCCTTGGTCATGGTGTCTGTTCACAGCTGTAAAACCCTAACTAAGACAGAAGTTGGTACCAGGGAGTGGGGTATTGCTGTGATAGGCATGATCATGCTTTTATTTGAAAGAATATGGATTTGGGGACTTTGGATTTGGAAAGCAGTGGAATGATTTAAATGGGGCTTAATAGGCTATCCTAGTAGGAGTATGGAAGACTTTGTTGCTGTGAGTAATTTGAACTGTGTTGCTCTTGCCAAAGAGTTTTCAAAGGAGAATAATTTCAGAATGTGGCATAAAGACTGTTTTTTGTGGTATTTTGGTGAAGAATGTGGCTACTTTTTGCCCTTGTCTGAAAAGTTTGCCTGAGGCTAAGGTGAAGAGAAGTGGATTAATTGCATTGACAAAGGAAGTCTCACAAAAGCCCAGCAGTGACTTTGTTCTCTGGTTAAGGTTTTTTTTTGTTTTTGTTTTTTGTTTTTTGTTTTTTGTTTTTTGTTTTTTGTTTTTGTTTTGTTTTTGGTTTTGTTTTTGTTTTTGGTTTTGGTTTTGGTTTTGGTTTTGGTTTTTTGAGACTGGGTTTCTCTGTATAGCCCTGGCTGTCCTGGAACTCACCAGGCTGGCCTCAAACTCAGAAATCCACCTGTTTCTGCCTCCCGAGTGCTGGGATTAAAGGCGTGCGCCACCATGCCTGATGTTCTCTGGTTAAGTCTTATGAAGAGAAGTTTGAACAAGCATAACAAGCTTAGAAAGGAAAAATATAAAATATATGGCTTGAGTATTAAAGGGGTACCAGGAAGTGAAATGGAGCAAAATCCTGTGTTCTAGGAGATAACAGATTAAGGGAGTGGGACCTTGGGGCAAGATCCTTCACAGCTAAATTTAGATCCAGGCTTGATGGTACACACCTTTAATCTCAGGAGACAGGCATGCTGATCTCTGCATTCAAGGATCCAGGATAGCCAAACTTGGCAGTGAAGGATTTGGAAAACAGAAAGCCAGTGACAATGTAATAGTACAAGCAGGTCATGTTCTAGTTCCTGCAAGCAGCAGAACTCAGCAGCTTCAGCCATGTGGCTCAGGCTCTAGAGTTAAGAATGGAAGGAACTACTGGGACAATTGATGCTGGTCAGCTGGAGCTAAGAAGTTAGCAATGATTAAGAAGAGACCAGCATCACTGAGGTGAAATCTTCTGGGAATTCTTTTCTGGGAGTACAAAGAAGCTGTGTTCCAGGGATAGCCAAGGTTGTACCTCGGGCTGCAGCTGGACTTGGTAATATGTAAGAGTCACTCAGGTGGTACTGGTTTTGATGACATGAAGGTGTAATGAAGAACAGCTGAAGCTTGGCACTGTGAGGTCATGAAAAGCCATTGGAGAAGGTGTAGCCTCAGCTGTAGTTGATAGCCCAGGACAGAAGGGGTCATGCAAATGATTTGAGGTTTGGCACCATGAAAAGAGCCTATGAAAGACTATGGGAAGCCTAGTTAGAGTGGAACACCCCAGTGTATTGGAGATGTCAGTACCATGGGATGATCACCAAGAACAGCAGCCGTAGTGGAATGGATCAACCTAAGCTTAGAGTGCTACAGAGGGCAGAGCTGGAGAAGTGATGCCAGCCCTTAGGAGGAGCCCAAAAGATCAAGTGGAATCCCAGACACTGAAACAAGAAGCTGTAACATTGAAATTGCCTTGGAGACACAAAGATGTTAAAGATGCTAGAGCCATGGGATATGCTGAGAAAAGCTGCTAACAGGGAGTGGAACCAGCCCAAGAGAAAGTAGTTTGTTGCAGTCAACAAGGATGAAAAAGGAGTGGAGATCTGAAGACCACTTTGACATCAGCCATGGAGATCCAGAGTTTGGAGTTTGCCCAGCTGGTTCCTGTCTTTCTTTGGGGATTACAGTTAATTAGTTGGATGAATCTCAGAAGAGCCCTTGAACTTTGGACTTCTAACATTGCTGAGACTGCTATAGACTATGAGGACTTTGAAAGTTTGACTAAATGCATTTTGCATTATGTTATGTTTAAGTATGCCCCCCACCCCCCGCCATGGACTCATGTGTTTGAACAAGTCTATGGGGGCCAGGGAGTGGAATGTGATGGTTTGTATATTCTTGGACCAGGGAGTGGCACAATTTTGAGGTGTGGCCTTGTTGGAATAGGTGTGTCACTGTGGGTATGGGCTTAAGACCCTCACCCTATTGGTCCGGGACCCGCCGAACTTAGGAAATTAGTCTGAACAGGTGAGAGGGTGCGCCAGAGAACCTGACAGCCTCTGGAACAGGCAGAAGCACAGAGGGGCTGAGGCAGCACCCTGTGTGGGCCGGGGACAGCCAGCCACCGTCCGGACCGGAGGACAGGTGCCCGCCCGGCTGGGGAGGCGGCCTAAGCCACAGCAGCAGCGGTCGCCATCTTGGTCCGAGACCCGCCGAACCTAGGAAATTAGTCTGAACAGGTGAGAGGGTGCGCCAGAGAACCTGACAGCTTCTGGAACAGGCAGAAGCACAGAGGCGCTGAGGCAGCACCCTGTGTGGGCCGGGGACAGCCGGCCACCTTCCGGACCGGAGGACAGGTGCCCACCCGGCTGGGGAGGCGGCCTAAGCCACAGCAGCAGCGGTCGCCATCTTGGTCCCGGGACTCCAAGGAACTTAGGAATTTAGTCTGCTTAGGTGAGAGTCTGTACCACCTGGGAACTGCCAAAGCAACACACTGTCTGAGAAAGGTCCTGTTTTGGGCCTTCTTCTTCGGCCAGGAGGAGGTCCAAATACAAGATATCTGCGCACCTTCCCTGTAAGAGAGCTTGCCAGCAGAGAGTGCTCTGAGCACTGAAACTCAGAGGAGAGAATCTGTCTCCCAGGTCTGCTGATAGACGGTAACAGAATCACCAGAAGAACAATCTCTAAACAGAGTCAACTATAACTACTAACTCCAGAGATTACCAGATGGCGAAAGGTAAACGAAGGAATCTTACTAACAGGAACCAAGACCACTCACCATCACCAGAACCCAGCACACCCACTTCGCCCAGTCCAGGGAACCCCAACACACCTGAGAACCTAGACCTAGATTTAAAAGCATATCTCATGATGATGGTAGAGGACATCAAGAAGGACTTTAATAAATCACTTAAAGAAATACAGGAGAACACTGCTAAAGAGTTACAAGTCCTTAAAGAAAAACAGGAAAACACAATCAAACAGGTAGAAGTCCTTACAGAAAAAGAGGAAAAAACATACAAACAGGTGATGGAAATGAACAAAACCATACTAGACCTAAAAAGGGAAGTAGACACAATAAAGAAAACTCAAAGCGAGGCAACACTAGAGATAGAAACCCTAGGAAAGAAATCTGGAACCATAGATTTGAGCATCAGCAACAGAATACAAGAGATGGAAGAGAGAATCTCAGGTGCAGAAGATTCCATAGAGAACATCGGCACAACAATCAAAGAAAATGGAAAATGCAAAAAGATCCTAACTCAAAATATCCAGGAAATCCAGGACACAATAAGAAGACCAAACGTACGGATAATAGGAGTGGATGAGAATGAAGATTTTCAACTCAAAGGTCCAGCAAACATCTTCAACAAAATTATTGAAGAAAACTTCCCAAATCTAAAGAATGAGATGCATATGAACATACAAGAAGCCTACAGAACTCCAAATAGACTGGACCAGAAAAGAAATTCCTCCCGACACATAATAATCAGAACATCAAATGCACTAAATAAAGATAGAATACTAAAAGCAGTAAGGGAAAAAGGTCAAGTAACATATAAAGGCAAGCCTATCAGAATTACACCAGATTTTTCACCAGAGACTATGAAAGCCAGAAGAGCCTGGACAGATGTTATACAGACACTAAGAGAACACAAACTGCAGCCCAGGCTACTATACCCAGCCAAACTCTCAATTATCATAGAGGGAGAAACCAAAGTATTCCACGACAAAACCAAATTCACGCATTATCTCTCCACGAATCCAGCCCTTCAAAGGATAATAACAGAAAAAAACCAATACAAGAACGGGAACAACGCCCTAGAAAAAACAAGAAGGTAATCCCTCAACAAACCTAAAAGAAGACAGCCACAAGAACAGAATGCCACCTTTAACAACTAAAATAACAGGAAGCAACAATTACTTTTCCTTAATATCTCTTAACATCAATGGTCTCAACTCGCCAATAAAAAGACATAGACTAACAAACTGGCTACACAAACAAGACCCAACATTTTGCTGCTTACAGGAAACTCATCTCAGAGAAAAAGATAGACACTACCTCAGAATGAAAGGCTGGAAAACAATTTTCCAAGCAAATGGTATGAAGAAACAAGCAGGAGTAGCCATCCTAATATCTGATAAGATTGACTTCCAACCCAAAGTCATCAAAAAAGACAAGGAGGGACACTTCATTCTCATCAAAGGTAAAATCCTCCAAGAGGAACTCTCAATTCTGAATATCTATGCTCCAAATACAAGAGCAGCCACATTCACTAAAGAAACTTTAGTAAAGCTCAAAGCACACATTGCTCCTCACACAATAATAGTGGGAGACTTCAACACACCACTTTCACCAATGGACAGATCATGGAAACAGAAACTAAACAGGGACACACTGAAACTAACAGAAGTGATGAAACAAATGGATCTGACAGATATCTACAGAACATTTTATCCTAAAACAAAAGGATATACCTTCTTCTCAGCACCTCATGGTACCTTCTCCAAAATTGACCACATAATAGGTCACAAATCAGGCCTCAACAGATTCAAAAATATTGAAATTGTCCCATGTATCCTATCAGATCACCATGCACTAAGGCTGATCTTCAATAACAAAATAAATAACAGAAAGCCAACATTCACATGGAAACTGAACAACACTCTTCTCAATGATACCTTGGTCAAGGAAGGAATAAAGAAAGAAATTAAAGACTTTTTAGAGTTTAATGAAAATGAAGCCACAACGTACCCAAACCTTTGGGACACAATGAAAGCATTTCTAAGAGGGAAACTCATAGCTATGAGTGCCTTCAAGAAAAAACGGGAGAGAGCACATACTAGCAGCTTGACAACACATCTAAAAGCTCTAGAAAAAAAGGAAGCAAATTCACCCAAGAGGAGTAGACGGCAGGAAATAATCAAACTCAGGGGTGAAATCAACCAAGTGGAAACAAGAAGAACTATTCAAAGAATTAACCAAACGAGGAGTTGGTTCTTTGAGAAAATCAACAAGATAGATAAACCCTTAGCTAGACTCACTAAAGGGCACAGGGACAAAATCCTAATTAACAAAATCAGAAATGAAAAGGGAGACATAACAACAGATCCTGAAGAAATCCAAAACACCATCAGATCCTTCTACAAAAGGCTATACTCAACAAAACTGGAAAACCTGGACGAAATGGACAAATTTCTGGACAGATACCAGGTACCAAAGTTGAATCAGGATCAAGTTGACCTTCTAAACAGTCCCATATCCCCTAAAGAAATAGAAGCAGTTATTAATAGTCTCCCAGCCAAAAAAAGCCCAGGACCAGACGGGTTTAGTGCAGAGTTCTATCAGACCTTCAATGAAGATCTAACTCCAGTTCTGCACAAACTTTTTCACAAGATAGAAGTAGAAGGTATTCTACCCAACTCATTTTATGAAGCCACTATTACTCTGATACCTAAACCACAGAAAGATCCAACAAAGATAGAGAACTTCAGACCAATTTCTCTTATGAACATCGATGCAAAAATTCTTAATAAAATTCTCGCTAACCGAATCCAAGAACACATTAAAGCAATCATCCATCCTGACCAAGTAGGTTTTATTCCAGGGATGCAGGGATGGTTTAATATACGAAAATCCATCAATGTAATCCATTATATAAACAAACTCAAAGACAAAAACCACATGATCATCTCGTTAGATGCAGAAAAAGCATTTGACAAGATCCAACACCCATTCATGATAAAAGTTCTGGAAAGATCAGGAATTCAAGGCCAATACCTAAACATGATAAAAGCAATCTACAGCAAACCAGTAGCCAACATCAAAGTAAATGGAGAGAAGCTGGAAGCAATCCCACTAAAATCAGGGACTAGACAAGGCTGCCCACTTTCTCCCTACCTTTTCAACATAGTACTTGAAGTATTAGCCAGAGCAATTCGACAACAAAAGGAGATCAAGGGGATACAAATTGGAAAAGAGGAAGTCAAAATATCACTTTTTGCAGATGATATGATAGTATATATAAGTGACCCTAAAAATTCCAACAGAGAACTCCTAAACCTGATAAACAGCTTCGGTGAAGTAGCTGGATATAAAATTAACTCAAACAAGTCAATGGCCTTTCTCTACACAAAGAATAAACAGGCTGAGAAAGAAATTAGGGAAACAACACCCTTCTCAATAGTCACAAATAATATAAAATATCTTGGCGTGACTCTAACTAAGGAGGTGAAAGATCTGTATGATAAAAACTTCAAATCTCTGAAGAAAGAAATTAAAGAAGATCTCAGAAGATGGAAAGATCTCCCATGCTCATGGATTGGCAGGATCAACATTGTAAAAATGGCTATCTTGCCAAAAGCAATCTACAGATTCAATGCAATCCCCATTAAAATTCCATCTCAATTCTTCAACGAATTAGAAGGAGCAATTTGCAAATTCATCTGGAATAACAAAAAACCGAGGATAGCAAAAACTCTTCTCAAGGATAAAAGAACCTCTGGTGGAATCACCATGCCTGACCTAAAGCTTTACTACAGAGCAATTGTGATAAAAACTGCATGGTACTGGTATAGAGACAGACAAGTGGACCAATGGAATAGAATTGAAGACCCAGAAATGAACCCACACACCTATGGTCACTTGATCTTCGACAAGGGAGCCAAAACCATCCAGTGGAAGAAAGACAGCATTTTCAACAATTGGTGCTGGCACAACTGGTTGTTATCATGTAGAAGAATGCGAATCGATCCATACTTATCTCCTTGTACTAAGGTCAAATCTAAGTGGATCAAGGAACTTCACATAAAACCAGAGACACTGAAACTTATAGAGGAGAAAGTGGGGAAAAGCCTTGAAGATATGGGCACAGGGGAAAAATTCCTGAACAGAACAGCAATGGCTTGTGCTGTAAGATCGAGAATTGACAAATGGGACCTAATGAAACTCCAAAGTTTCTGCAAGGCAAAAGACACTGTCTATAAGACAAAAAGACCACCAACAGACTGGGAAAGGATCTTTACCTATCCTAAATCAGATAGGGGACTAATATCCAACATATATAAAGAACTCAAGAAGGTGGACCTCAGAAAATCAAATAACCCCCTTAAAAAATGGGGCTCAGAACTGAACAAAGAATTCTCACCTGAGGAATACCGAATGGCAGAGAAGCACCTGAAAAAATGTTCAACATCCTTAATCATCAGGGAAATGCAAATCAAAACAACCCTGAGATTCCACCTCACACCAGTGAGAATGGCTAAGATCAAAAATTCAGGTGACAGCAGATGCTGGCGAGGATGTGGAGAAAGAGGAACACTCCTCCATTGTTGGTGGGATTGCAGGCTTGTACAACCACTCTGGAAATCAGTCTGGCGGTTCCTCAGAAAATTGGACATAGTACTACCGGAGGATCCAGCAATACCTCTCCTGGGCATATATCCAGAAGAAGCCCCAACTGGTAAGAAGGACACATGCTCCACTATGTTCATAGCAGCCTTATTTATAATAGCCAGAAACTGGAAAGAACCCAGATGCCCCTCAACAGAGGAATGGATACAGAAAATGTGGTACATCTACACAATGGAGTACTACTCAGCTATTAAAAAGAATGAATTTATGAAATTCCTAGCCAAATGGATGGACCTGGAGAGCATCATCCTGAGTGAGGTAACACAATCACAAAGGAACTCACACAATATGTACTCACTGATAAGTGGATACTAGCCCAAAACCTAGGATACCCACGATATAAGATACAATTTCCTAAACACATGAAACTCAAGAAAAATGAAGACTGAAGTGTGGACACTATGCCCCTCCTTAGAAGTGGGAACAAAACACCCATGGAAGGAGTTACAGAAACAAAGTATGGAGCTGAGATGAAAGGATGGACCATGTAGAGACTGCCATATCCAGGGATCCACCCCATAATCAGCTTCCAAATGCTGACACCATTGCATACACTAGCAAGATTTTACTGAAAGGACCCAGATGTAGCTGTCTCTTGTGAGACTATGCCGGGGCCTAGCAAACACAGAAGTGGATGCTCACAGTCAGCTAATGGATGGATCACAGGGCTCCCAATGGAGGAGCTAGAGAAAGTACCCAAGGAGCTAAAGGGATCTTCAACCCTATAGGTGGAACAACATTATGAACTAACCAGTACCCCTGAGCTCTTGACTCTAGCTGCATATGTATCAAAAGATGGCCTAGTCGGCCATCACTGGAAAGAGAGGCCCATTGGACACGCAGACTTTGTGTGCCCCGGTACAGGGGAACGCCAGGGCCAAAGGGGGGGAGTGGGTGGGTAGGGGAGTGGGGGTGGGTGGGTAAGGGGGACTTTTGGTATAGCATTGGAAATGTAAATGAGCTAAATACCTAATTAAAAAAAAAAAAAAAGAAAAGAAAAAAAAAAAAAAAAAAAAAAGACCCTCACCCTAGTTGCCTGGAAGTCAGCTTTCCACTAGCAACCTTTGAATGAAGATGTAGAACTCTCAGCTCTGCCTGTGCCATGCCTGCCTGGATGCTGCCATGTTCCCGCCTTGATGATAATGGACTGAACCTCTGAACCTGTAAACCAGCCCCAATTAAATGTTGTTTTTTTTGTAAGACTTGCCGTGGTCATGGTGTCTGTTCACAGCAGTAAAACCCTAACTAAGACAATCACTGTCATATTATTTATCATGTCCACATTCCAAGCACAAGGAAGAGCAAAGAGGCAAAGATGGAGAAACTCTATATGCATTAGCCTTTTTCTAAAGGACTTTCCCCAAGAGCTTGGCTTAATTACTTCTGTTTACATTTCATTGTCTATCCATGGCTGCAAGGGATGCTGGGAAACATATTCCATTCAACTGCACACGTAACATGGGTGTTCCATTACCAAGAAGGAAGGACATTTCAAGTTTGTTTGTGATAACCAAAATGACCTGGTGTGGTGGCTAACATCTGCAGTCCCAACACTCTGGAGGCTGAAGCTGGAGGGTCAACTACAAGTGTGGGATCAGCCTGGGGTACAGAGTAAATTCTGGGCCATCTGGGCTATAGCATGAGATCCTGTCCAATAAATGGGGTAGGAAGTAAAAACAAGAATAGACCCCAGGTAGGCATTTCTAGTTTGAGAGACTGAGACAAGTCTGAATGGAAGAATAAATTTGGAAACTCTCAAGTCAGAGGTAAGGAGTGAAGCTGTAAACGCAGACAATTCTAAGTGAGAAATTAGCTCCTGGACGGAGACTCAAGCAGCTCTTACAACTGTTGTGTAGGTCGGGGACTGAGCCTACTGTAGAGACAGTAAGGGGAGAGATAGGACTGGGGGGTGAGGCTGAGAGACCACCCACCATCCTAGAGAGAGATCCTCATTATATGAGCCTTCCAGCCAAGAAAGCTTCTCAAGTCATTTTGAATCAGTCTCTCGGAGTTTTTACTATACAGCCATCCATCCATAGCTACAAAATTCTCAACCACGCAATCATCCAAGCTCAGATCAAATGTATTTGGCAAAATCTGCCCATACTAGATATGTACAGACGTCTTTCTTGTCATGACTCACTAAATAATATAGTATAGCAGCCACTTATATACACTTACATTAGGTCTTATAAGTCAAAAAGATATAGCATAGATGAGAGGCTATGCAGAGTATAAATATTACATCATTGTATATAAGAGCCTTGAACATCCATAGACTGTGGAGTATAGGAAGTAATATCATCCATTGTGCTTGTGAAAGAAGAAAACTGCCTCCTGGGTGTAGGGAAAGATCAATGCTTACATTAAGTGGATGGGCCCACTTTTGAGTGAGCCTTTAATGCAATCTCTGAAAGGCAGACCTTTCCATGTCCGAATGAGCTTGTAGAGTGAGAATCACCAAGCAGGCTCAGGATGACACATGCCTGCCCAAGTTGGGTTCATCTAGTAGTATACACCTCAGTTCCATCTTCCACTCAGTGACTCTCCCAATGACCACCCCACCCCCCCACCCCCCCCACCCCCCGTCCCAGCCAGAGACCAATCATGGGCTTTCTGGCAACTGTTATAAGTAGATCAGTAGTAACAGAGAGACAAACAAGGATAAAGGCCCATTGCTAACTTCTCCACTTCTGACCGCAATTTGTGCCTAAAGGGCAGGGACAACCTGTGTCCAAATAAAAAAGGGTTAATCATTTTATAAGTGACATTCCTGAATCCTCACAATGGTGAGTCAACTGAATATCAACACAGGAATACGTCCACAAGCTGGACATATACACCCAGCTTTCAGTTGCCCAAGAGGAATTATATCCAGCAAGGTGAGAGGAGTTTTAAATATTAGGGAAAGAGCTGATGGAGCTATTGGCTATCTTTGGATGGAAAACCAAGTAAGGAGAGGTAGCTGATAAATAGTATGTGATTTCCAAACAAGTGACAAGTTTCTTAGATGTATACACAAGAATAAGAAAATACGAGGTCTGGGATTTTAGTGTCCAGGGGATCCGGGGCTCAGCCTCCAGAACACAGGACTGCACTTCAGCATATCTCCAAATGGCTCATAATATATAATAGAATGTAAATGCATTACATACTGTTGTTATGTATTGTTCAGTCAATAATAATGGCAAAATGTCTGCACATATTCAGTACAGCTGTAATATCTGTCTGTCTTAGTCAGGGTTTCTATTCCTGCACAAACATCATGACCAAGAAGCAGTTGGGGAGGGAAGGGTTTATTCGGCTTATACTTTCCACATTGCTGTTAATCACCAAAGGAAGTCAGGACTGGAACTCAGGCAAGTCAGGAAACAGGAGCTGATGCAGAGGCCATGGAGGGATGTTACTTACTGGCTTGCTTCCCCTGGCTTGCTCAGCCTGCTCTCTTATAGAACCAAAACTACCAGCCCAGAGATGGCACCATCCACAAGGGGACCTCCCCCCTTGATCACTAATTGAGAAAAAATGCCTTGCAGCTGGACATCGTGGAGGCATTTCCCCAATTGAAACTCCTTTCTCTGAGATAACTCCAGCCTGTGTCAAGTTGACACAAAACTAGACAGTACACTGTCCAAATATTTTTTTACCTAGAATGGGTTGAATCCATAGAAAAGGGATTTTAAAAATTCATAGATTTATCCAATCTGGTGTGTGTGTTTGTGTGTGTGTTCTCTAAACAATCAACTCTACTAGTTTTGAGTATAAACATGTTTCCATCCATGTTACCACAAGATGTTTGGAAATGGGCATTTTAACCTAGCCAGTCTCAGCAGATAAGGTAGTATTTTGTTCAACTGGAAAGACAGCAGAAACGTGAACATTTGATTCAGGAAGACTAACACATGGTCTTTCTCAAATTTAAAATTTTTATTCTAGAAAGAATCCATTGTTTCTCATTGATTCAAGATTTCACTGAACTTGGGGAAATCACCCCTGAGAGAATGTCCAGTAATGAGAAGTCACCAGCATGTCCCATGCTTGAGCAAGTTGTCCACACACTTCACCTCTTTGAAGTCTCTACTTGCATATTTTATAGGATCAAGCCCCATTCCACAACACATATACATGTGAGATCTGTCCTTTGCTCTAAGACAGTCTCTGCCTCACATCAGGCTGAGCACCTTTGAATAAGCCATGACTCCCTGGGCCACCTTGAGTAATTTCTCTTATGTCATTAGTGATTGAAAGGAGGACCTTCTAATGTGTAGATTTCCAGAGCTAAGTCATTCCTGATTAAAAAAAAAGGGGGGGGGGTAGTGATTTCCACAAATCTTTACAGGCAAAATAAGACACCAGAGTATATGACTGATTGGTGCCTTTCATATTATCTGTACTCCTTGACGGGACATAGTCTCAATCCTCCAAAAGTTTCCCTCCACATCATCTTGTCAGTCAGTAGTCCCTCAAAGATCATTGCTACCTGCTCCTGCATTTTAATGATTGTCCCTCTGAAAAGAAAAATTCTTTTTTCAAAATCGGATTAATAGAAGATAGCAGGTAGAGGAATAGAAGGTATCCTGTAGTTTGCATTTCCACCCAGACTTCCCATGGAATCTTACAATGGTGCTTCCATCTTATGCTCAGGGGCTGCAGACATTAAGGAGGGGAGATTTTGAAAAGCATAATGGCAGACAATATTATATTTGCTGTGGGTACAGGTTGAGATGGATCTTACTCCATAGTAGCTGAATACTAATTTTCTATTAGATATTTTCTATATTTACATTTCAAATGTTATCCCCTTTCCTAGTTTCCCCTCCAAAAATCCCCAATCCCTTCCCACCTCCCCCTGCTCCACAACCCACCCACGTCCATTCCTGGTCCTGGTATCCCCTATACTGGGGCATAGAGCCTTCACAGGACCAAGGGCCTCTCCTCCCATTGACGAACAACTAGGCTATCCTCTGCTACATGTATGGCTAGAGCCACAAGTTCCTCCATGTGTTTTCTTTGATTGGTAGTATAGTTCTAAGGAGCTCTGGGGGTATTGGTAAGTTCATATTAATGTTCCTCCTATGGGGCTTCAGACCCCTAAAGCTCCCTGGGTACTTTGTCTGGCTCTTTCATTGGGGACCTTATGTTCCATCCAATGGATGACTGTGAGCATCCACTTCTGTATTTGCCAGGCACTGGCAGAGCCTCGCAGGAGACAGCTATTTCAGATTCCAGTCAGCTCTTGTTGGCATCTGGGTTTGGTGGTTGTTTATGGGGTGGATCCCCAAGTAAGTCAATCTCTGGTTGTTCCTTCAAGCTCTGCTTTGAACTTTGTCTCTGTAACTCCTTCCATGGGTATTTTGTTCCCCATTCTAAGGAGGAACGAAGTATCCACACTTTGGTCTTCCTTCTTCTTGAGTTTCATGTGTTTTGCAAATTGTATCTAGGGTATTCTAAGTTTCTGGGCTAATATCAACTCATCAGTGAGTGCGTATCATGTGTGTTCTGTTGTGATTGGGTTACCTCACTCAGGATGATATCCTCCAGATCCATCCATTTGCCTAAGAATTTCATAAATTCATAAATTCATTGGTTTTAATAGCTTAGTAATACTCCATTGTATAAATGTACCACATTTTCTGTATCTATTCTTCTGTTGAGGGACAACTGGGTTCTTTCCAGCTTCTGGCTATTATAAATAAGGCTGCTATGAACATAGTGGAGCATGTGTCTTTGTTACAAGTTGGAACATCTTCTGAGTATATTCCCAGAAGAGGTATTGCTGGATCTTCTGATAGTACTATGTCCAACTTTCTGAGGAACTGCCAGACTGATTTCCAGAGTGGTTGTACCAGCTTGCAATACCAATGAAGGAGTGTTCCTCTTTCTCCTCATCCTCGACAGCATCTGCTGTCACCTGAATTTTTGATCTTAGCCATTCTGACTTGTGTGAGGTGGAATCTCAGATTTGTTTTGATTTGCATTTCCCTGATGATTAAGGATGTTGGACATTTTTTAGGTGCTTCTCAGCCATTTAATATTCCTCAGTTGAGAATTCTTTGTTCAGCTCTATACCCAATTTTTAAAAAGGGTTGTTTAATTTTCTGGAGTCCAGCTTCTTGAGTTCTTTGTATATATTGGATATTAGTCCCCCTATAGGATTTAGGATTGGTAAAGATCCTTTCCCAATCTTTTTGTCTTATTGACAGTGTCTTTTGCCTTACAGAAGCTTTGCAGTTTTATGAGGTCCCATTTGTTGATTCTCGATATTACAGCACAAGCCATTGCTGTTATGTTCAGGAATTTTTCCCCTGTGCCCATATCTTCGAGGCTCTTCCCCACTTTCTCCTCTATAAATTTCAGTGTCTCTGGTTTTATGTGGAGTTTCTTGATCCACTTAGACTTGAGCTTTGTACAAGGAGATAAGAATGGATCAATTCACATTCTTCTACATGATAACCATCAGTTGTACCAGCATCATTTGTTGAAAATGCTGTCTCTTTTCCACTGGATGGTTTTAGCTCCTTTGTCAAAGATCAAGTGACCATAGGTGTGTGTGTTCATTTCCGTGTCTTCAATTCTATTCCATTGAACTGCCTGTCTGTCATTGTACCAGTACCATGCAGTTTTTTGGTTGTTTTTGTTTTTGTTTTATCACAATTGCTCTGTAGTACAGCTTTAGGTCACCGATGGTGATTCCACCAAAGGTTCTTTTATGTTGACAATAGATTTTGCTATCATAGTTTTTTTTGTTATTCCGATGAATTTGCAAATTGCCCTTTCTAACTCTGTGAAGAATTGAGCTTGAATTTAGATAGGGATTGCATTGAATCTGTAGATTGCTTTTGGCAAGAGATTTTTACTATATTAATCCTGCCTATCCATGAGCACGGGAGGTCTTTCCATCTTCTGAGATCTTCTTCGATTTCATTCTTCAGAGCCTTGAAGTTCTTTTTTTGTTTTTGTTTTTTTTGAGACAGGGTTTCTCTGTATAGCTCTGGCTGTCCTGGAACTCACTCTGTAGACCAGGCTGGCCTTGAACTCAGAAATTCACCTGCCTCTGCCTCCAAAGTGCTGGGATTAAAGGTGTGCGCCACCACGCCCAGCTTGGAGCCTTGAAGTTCTTATCACAGATCTTTCACTTGCTTAGTTAGAGTCACACCAAGGCATTTTATATTATTTGTGATTATTCTGAAGGGTGTTGTTTCCCTAATTTCTTTCTCATCCTGTTTATTCTTTGTGTAGAGAAAGGCCACTAATTTGTTTGAGTTAATTTTATATCCAGCTACTTCACTGAAGTTGTTCATCAGGTTTAGGAGTTCTTTGGTGGAATTTTTGGGGACTCATATATACTATCATATTATCTGCAAGTAGTAATATTTTGACTTCTTCCTTTCCAATTTGTATCTCTTTGATCTCCTTTTGTCTAATTGCTCTAGCTAGGACTTCGAGTACTATATTGAATAGGTAGGGAGAAAATGGGCAGCTTTGTCTAGACCCTGATTTTAGTGGGATTGCTCCAAGTTTCTCTCCATTTAGTTTGATGTTGGCTACTGGTTTGCTGTATATTGCTTTTATTAAGTTTAGGTATAGGCCTTGAATTCCTGATCTTTCCAAGACTTTTATCATGAATAGATGTTGGGTTTTGTCAAATGCTTTCTCAGCATCTAAAGAGATGATCATGTGGTTTTTGTCTTTGAGTTTTTCTATACAGTAGATTACGTTGATGGTTTCCTTATATTAAACCATCCCTGCAACATGATGGATGATCGTTTTGATGTGTTCTTAGATTTGGTTTGCGAGAATTCTATTGAGTATTTTTGCATTGATATTCATAAGGGAAATTGGTCTGAAGTTCTCTTTCTTTGTTGGGTCTTTATGTGGCTCAAGTATCAGAGTAATTCTCGCTTCATAGAATGAATTGGGTAGAGTACCTTCTGTTTCTATTTTGTGGAATAGTTTGAGGAGTATTATAATTTGAAGGTCTGATAGAACTCTGCACTAAAGTCCTCTTTGAAGGTCTGATAGAACTCTGCACTAAACCCATCTGGTCCTGGGCTATTAATGACTGCTTCTATTTCTTTAGTGGATATGGGTCTGTTTATGTTGTTAATCTGATCCAGATCTAACTTTGGTACCTGGTATCGGTCTAGAAAATTGTCCATTTCATCCAGGTTTTCCAGTTTTGTTGAGTATAGACTTTTGTAGTAGGATCTAATGATACTTTGGATTTCCTCAGGTTTTGTTTTTATGTCTCCCTTTTCATTTCTGATTTTTTTTTTAAATTAGTATACTGTCCCTGTGCCCTCTAGTTAGTCTGGCTAAGGGTTTATCTATCTTGATTTTCTAAAAAAGAAAAAAAAAAACAGCTCCTGATTTGGTTGATTCTTTGTATAGTTCTTTTTGTTTCTACTTGGTTGATTTCAGCCCTGGGTTTGATTATTTCACTCCTCTTGGGTGAATTTGCTTCCTTTTGTTCTAGATCTTTTAGGTGTGCTGTCAAGCTGCTAGTGTGTGCTCTCTCTAGTTTCTTTTTGGCAGCACTCAGAACTATGACTTTTCCTCTTGGAACTGCTTTCATTGTGTTTCATAAGTTTGGGTATGTTGTGGCTTCATTTTCATTAAACTCCAAAAAGTCTTTAATTTCTTTCTTTAATTCTTCCTTGACAAAGTTATCATTGAGTAGAGTGTTGTTCAGCTTCCACATCAACATTGGCTTTCTATTATTTAAGTTGTTATTGAAGATCAGCCTTAGTTCGTGGTGGTCTGATAGGATGCATGGGATAATTTCAATATTTTTGTATCTGTTGAGGCCTGTTTTGTGACCAATTATATGGTCAATTTTAGAGAAGGTACCATGAGATGCCGAGAAGAATCCTTTTGTTTTAGGATAAAATGTTCTGTAGACATCTGTTAAATCCATTTGTTTCATAACTTCTGTTAGTTTTACTATGCCTCTGCTTAGTTTCTGTTTCCAGAATCACTCCATTGATGAGAGTGGGGTGTTAAAGTCTTCCACTATTATTGTGTGTGGTGCAATGTGTGCTTTGAGCTTTACTAAAGTTTCTTTAATGAATGTGACTGCCCTTGCATTTGGAGCATAGGTATTCAGAATTGAGAGTTCATCTTGGAAGATTTTACCTTTGATGAGTATGAAGTGCCCCTCCTTGTCTCTTTTGATAACTGGGTTGGAAGTCGATTTTATTCAACATTAGAATGGCTACTCCAGCTTGTTTCTTCGGACCGTTTGCTTGGAAAATTGTTTTCTAGCCTTTTACTCTGAGGTAGTGTCTGTCTTTGTCCCTGAGGTAGGTTTCCTGTATGCAGCAAAATGTTGGGTCCTGTTTATGTAGCTGGTCTGTTGGTCTATGTCTTGTTATTGGGGAATTGAGTCCATTGATATTAAGAGATATTAAGGAAAAGTAATTGTTACTTCCTGTTATTTTTGTTGTTAGAGTTGGGATTCTGTTCTTGTGGCTATCTTCTTTTAGGTTTGTTGAAGAATTACTTTCTTGCTTTTTCTAGGGTGTAATTTCCATCCTTGTTTTGGAGTTTTCCCTTTATTACCCTTTGAAGAGCTGGATTCATGGAACGATATTGTGTGAATTTGGTTTTGTCATGGAATACTTTGGTTTCTCCATCTATGGTAATTGACAGTTTTGCTGGGTATGGTAGCCTGGACTAGCATTTGTGTTCTCCTAGGGTCTGTATAACATCTGTCCAGGATCTTCTGGCTTTCATAGTCTCTGGTGAGAAGTCAGGTGTAATTCTGAAAGGTCTGCCATTATATGTTAATTGACCTTTTCCCCTTACTGCTTTTAATATTCTATCCTTATTTAGTGCATTTGTTGTTCTGATTATTATGTGTTGGGAGGAATTTCTTATCTGGTCCAGTCTATTTGGAGTTCTGTAGGCTTCTTGTATGTTCATAGGCATCTCTCTCTTTAGGTTAGGGAAATTTTCTTGTATAATTTTGTTGAAGATATTTACTGGCCCTTTAAGTTGAAAGTCTTCATTCTCATCTATACTTATTATCCTTAGGTTGTTCTTCTCATTGTGTCCTGGATTCCCTGGATGTTTTGAGTTAGGTTCTTTTTGCATTTTGCATTTTCTTTGATTGTTGTGACCATGTTTTCTATGGCATCTTCTGTACCTGAGATTCTCTCTTCCATCTCTTGTATTCTGTTATTGATGCTCGCATCTATGGTTCCTGATTTCTTTCCTAGGATTTCCATCTCCAGAGCTATCTCCCACTGTGATTTCTTTATTGTTTTTACTTCCATTTTTAGATCCTGGATGGTTTTGTTCAATTCTTTCACCTGTTTGGTAGTGTTTTCCTATAACTCGTTAAGGGATTTTTGTGTTTCCTCTTTAAGGGCTTCTAGCTGCTTACCTGTGTTTTCCTGTATTTCTTTAAGGGAGTTATTTATTTCCTTCTTAAAGTCCTCCATCATCATCATGAGAAGTGACTTTAGATTCATATCTTGTGTTCTTGTGTGATGGTGTATCCAGGATTTGCTATGGTGGGAGAGTTTGGTTCTGATGATGCCAAGTAACCTTGGTATTTGTTGCTTCTGTTCATATACTTGCCTCCTGCCATCTGATTATCTCAAGTGCTTACTGCCCTCAATATATCTGATTGGAGCCTGTCCTTCCTATAATCCAGGTTGATTCAGGACTCCCCAGAGTCCAGCTTTCTCTGGGATCCTGTGATTCTGGGATCCTGTGAACCTGAGATTCTGGGTGTGTCAGAGTTCTTGGCAATCAAGCTACCTCTGAGACACTGAGACCCTGGTGTGACCAAGCTCCTGGTATCCTGGCATCCTAAGATCCTGGGCGTGTTACAGCGCCTGAAAATGGTGTCTCCTCTGGTATGTTCGAAACCAAGGTGTAACAGCACCTATCAGAAGGAACCTGAGCCACTGGTCAGGCAGGGCTCCCTTGTCCTTGCTCCTGCTGTCACAGGCCCATCACAATTGGTTTGGAATAGATGTTGTGTTCCACTCACCAGTGATCCTAAGATCCTGTACATGCTAGGGCACCTCCAGCATGGAGAGTCCTCTGGGGACCGTGGGAATCATCCACTGAGTTCATGCCCAAGATGGCCCAGAGCTGGCGCCGACCTGAAGGAGCTGAATACTAATTAATCAACTGATTATTATCATTTACAGTTATCTATAATCTACTAACAGAGAAAATGGCAATTCTTTACTAATTATCTGTTGCTAGACCTCTTGGCACTTCAATTGCAATATCTCTAAGTGAAGATAATAATGGCCACACACACACTTGGTGATGTAGTTCAGTTATAGAACACTTGTGTGGTTTGCACAAAGCACTGAGTTTGATTTCCTGCAGGGAAGAAAATGACACTGGCTTTATGTAATTATTCATTATGAGAGTAATTTCTCTCCATCCTCTTCCTCTCTGCTTTCCCACCCTTAGACCTCAGCTTTCTCTAATGTGGAACCGCCTCTTCTTGCACTTGGATTATACCTTAAATGATACTTTTCTAGAACCATCTCAGTCCTGGTATCACAAGATAAAGGTCTGTACCTGTGTTCCTGCCATACCTTAATTGTCTTATCCAGCTTTTATCACACAGAATTGTAGATACCAGAGCATAGAGTTTGTGTCTATTGTCCAATTGCAGGGTTCAGTTTTTTTTTTTTTTTTTTTTTTTAAAGATTTATTTATTATTATATGTAAGTACACTGTAGCTGTCTTCAGACACTCCAGAAGAGGGCGCCAGATCTTGTTACGGATGGTTATGAGCCACCATGTGGTTGCTGGGATTTGAACTCTGGACCTTCGGAAGAGCAGTCGGGTGCTCTTACCCACTGAGCCATCTCACCAGCCCCAGGGTTCAGTTTTGATAAACATTGATCGAATTAAAGAATGAGTTGATGAATGGAAGACATAGCTTACTAATGCCAACTGGATCAATGGTGGAAATTCCTTCAACCATATCAGTGGGGCAGGTATGAAACTATACTTACCCTCAAAAGGATATCTGCCTTTAGAAACATAGGTATTGGGCCCAACTGTTACATACTTCTCTTTTAAAAATAATGACATTTAATGACAACAGCTCAAAAACTAGTTTCTTTTTAACTGCATTTCTATATATACAGTAGTAACATGTATCAGGATAATAATACCAAGAAGTTTCTTTAGGTGTCTTTTCTCCTTCTTCTCCTTCTCCTCCTTCTCCTTCTGATTTAGCCGAGCACAAACAGGAAGGGGAAACAGGAACTGAATCCCCTAGCACATAGTCATGTGCTTCTGTTTCTCAGAGCCTTGGTTACAGTGAAGAGGTAAATGACATTTAGATATAAAGCTAGTGACTTCAAATCTCAGTCCCTGGTGAAATAGGGTATTTCCATGAGGTGATCACTGCTCTAAATATGTCAATAATTGTCGTCCTTCTGCTGAACAGAGAGCTCCAGCACAAAGGACTTTCCCTAGGAGTCCTGGCTCAGCCATTTCCCCGCCCCTGGGTAGTGTTTAATGCATGGTATTTGTGAGATGCTCAAAATTAACTTGTCCTCTGCAAGGCATCATTCCAAGGCATAATGGAAGAGAGTCATGATATCCATCCAGAGGGACCAAGGCACACAGACAAATCTCACCAGAGGCATAGAGTTATATAAGAGAGCTAGACCACATTCACCAAAGATGACTGGACATGCCAAGAACCAGCAGAGAATGAAAGAGGTGGGCAGAGTGGAGTTCTCTTCAGTGCAACAGGGGAGCCAAGGAAAATGAGGCAGGAGATTGTCAGTGATGGAGGGTAGGGAGAATTCATTTGTAAGAAGGAAAAGAGGCAAAAGGATAGGGTTAATGTGTATGTCAGGAGGTGGAGGGTTGCCAAAAGAAGAAACAAATCAGGATGGAGGGGTAAACTTAGGGAAGATAGAAGTTTTCTTTCCTCCAAGGGTATAGACAGATTTTAGGAGGAGAAGTGTCAGGAGTTCCTCTTGGAGATGGACATGCTGGGACAACTGTCCACACTTAGGCTTGGAGGAAGTTAGAGGCTTTGTGGGGCTCTGGCTTCAGCATCTGTAGAACACAGTTGATGGTACTGGCCTAGAAAATGAAGTGTATATATCACACTGGACTGGTGCTTATGGCTGTAACATCATTGATAGCAATGAGAATTACTATTGTTACTAAGGAAAGCAAAAACCAAGGGATCTACAGGAGGTAAATGGGGAGAAGATGGTTTAGGGCCTGGAGGATGCTGGCTACCAAAGGACTGTGAAGGAGAGAATCAGAAGGTGACTAGAGGGGAAGCTAAGAACAATGAAAAAGACTAGCTAGGGCCAGAGAGCAGGGAAGGTGGGGCCCACCATTCCATCAACAGCTTATCAGTACTCAAACCTCTGAAGGGAATGGTTGATTGCTTTAGTTCTAGAGACACTGATGGAGGACCCTGTTATTCAAAGACTGCTGCCAAGCATAGGGGCATATTACTCATGAAGGAAGAGCCAGCTACATGATGATCGATGGTTTATATGGGATTCTCCAGTGCAGAATACCTTGAGACTGCCATCATGCCCTGCCTGCTGATCCTTTCACTTGATGACTTGCGTGGTCAGCTGATCTGCAGTGAAAGGGGGTATCTTAGAACGGAGACACTCAACCTCAGTGCTTTGGCACAGAAGCCAAATAATCACTTGCTGGAAGGGCCTGTCCTGGATATTATGGGCTATTTAACAGCATCTCTGACCTTTGTATACTAAATGCCAATAACAGACCTAACACTCTCATCTAGCTATGACCCTTGACACTGCTCCAAGTTAGAGTCACTAATCTGGAAGGACAGTATAATCCTCAGTGAGAAACAGACAGTGTCTACATTTCATCAGTACTTTTCACCCTTCTGTGACCATGTCCCCTCCTGCTAGCTCTCCAAGGACCTGCTTCCTCATTACCAAACCCCACAGTTTCATCACCTAACAGGCAAAGCAGATCAAAAGGGTTGCAAAAATCTTGAAGATAGAGAAGCAGAGATGGAGAGGTATTTCATCTAAGAGCGGCTCCCAGTTCATGTTGCCTAAAATCTACGAAACTTTGGAAGCCATTCTGGTGACTAATAATGCAGAATTATAAATATGAAACTAGTAAGGCCCTCTGGAGGCTATGGAGGGGCTGAGACTAAGCGAGGTTCATATGATTTCCCACAATCTTGCTTATTATATATTCCTCTTGTGAGCCTGGCTCTTAGTGCATTTGTCCAGCCATACCTCAACTCTCCTGCCTGGATAATCCCACAAGTGGCAGCCAACCCTGGTTGGTTTCTCCTATCAGCAGCAACTTAAGACTCTAGCCCTTTTGTTTCTTTTTCACACAGGTTGTTGAAGATGAAACCATACCTCTTTCTGGAAAAGACATAAAGCAGGCCTCAGACTATAAAAGAAACCATCTCATCTGAATTTCTCAGGCCATTTGGAAAATGAAATTGTTGAACTTGTTAAAATAGCCCTTCTTCGTGTTCTTGTGACTTACTAAAAATGACCACAAACATATTCTATCATTCCATTTTGGTTTTGGGCAGAGTTTCTTCTGAACTCAGTTTCACTGAGAACTTTAATGGCATTTTTCCCTCACTTCCTTTTTTCTCTCTGACGCCTTCTGAACTGAGGCTAAGGGACATGTCACTATCTGCCTAACAGCTTCTCTTTTTGACAGGAACAGTTAAGACTCAGTGACTGAATAATGACAATTAATGATAATTAATGATAATTAATCATGCTTTCCTTTCAAAGCTCTATAATCATTAATGTGTCAAATTCTGTGGTGAGTGTAACATATTCAAGACTTAGGCAAGACAGCAGTAAATAAGATCCTCTTTACATCCCAAGGAGGCTTTTCTGTGGGAAGGAAAGACAGACCCACACATATAAATAACAAGAATCACTGTGATGGTGACAATGATCATTACCATGTCATTACACTGTGAGCACTTACAGACTTGAACTCACCAACTATGATTCAGACTGTGTTCTGAAATGACAGATCACATACAATGTCATTCAAGATCATTGGATGCCACACCATGCCAGTGTGGGCACAGCCAAGGTGTCATGAGCAGATCGCATTTGAACTGAGCCTTTAGGATCACTATGCTTCAAATAGTCTGAGGTGAATTACAGTACATGCACTGATATTATTATTTTATTTTGTTATTTTGTGTGTGTGTGTGTTTGTCTCTGTCTCTCTGTGCCTGTGTGTCTATCTGCATGCACACACATGCACAGCATGTGCATACACATACACATGTAGAGGTCAGAGGACAGATTTCAGGACTCAAGTTCTCTCCTTCCATGTTGTTTTGAGTGTTGTTTCTCTTGTTTCTGCCAAGCTACATATTCCTGGCTAGCTGACCTGTTATCTAAGTAACTCTCCTGTCTCCATCTCCAATTTTGCCATAAGAGTATTAGGATTACAGGTTGTAGAGATGGCTCAGTGGTTAAGAGCACTGACTGCTCTTCCAGAGGTCCTGAGTTCGATTCCCAGCAACCACATGGTGGCTCACAACCATCTGCAATGGGATCCAATCCCTTCTTGTGTGTCTGAAGACAGCTACAGTGTACTCATATACATAGAATAAATACATCATTAAGATAAAAGAAAAGAAATTTTTAAAAAGTATTGAGATTAAAGATTTATACCACAGCATCCAGTTTTGGCTTGTTTGTATGTTGGTGGTGGTGGTGGTGGTAGAGGTAGTGGTAGTTGTGGTTTTGTGTGTATGTGTGTGTTTGGTTTGGGTTTTTGGAAACATGGATTCCAGGGACCAGGCTCTGGCCATCAGGCTTACACACAGAGGGATCAGGCTCAGGCCATCAGGCTAACACACAGAGTGAAACCTTTACTCGTGGAGCCATCTTGCCAGTGTCACAAGCATTTCCTTCTTATTAGTTCTGATCAGGTTCAGGACCTGAGCTTGGCTTACTGACTATCTCAAGTTAAAGGAATTTGAGAGGGTAACAGAATCAGGCAGATGACTCTCACCTGCCCTGAAGCAGGTCCTATTCTCTCAACACAGACTGACCTCTTCACACCCAAAGGAAGGAAACAGTTTTATTTTTGCAGATGCAGGTAAGGCCGGGCGTGGTGGCGCACGCCTTTAATCCCAGCACTCGGGAGGCAGAGGCAGGCCAATTTCTGAGTTCGAGGCCAGCCTGGTCTACAAAGTGAGCTCCAGGACAGCCAGGGCTATACAGAGAAACCCTGTCTCGAAAAAACCAAAAAAAAAAAAAAAAAAAAAAAAAATTGAGACACACATGAGCTTTTTAGTTCCTCCAGTTCACTATGCCATTTATCCAATTACATTTTTTCCTTACTGTCCATTCTCCAGTTAGGAAAAAATGGCTTAGAACATCCCTCATGAACATGAATAGTGGTTCTTCTTGGGCTTTGTATAAAGGCTGGGAGCCATAGAATTTAAGATGAAACAAACCAAGATGGGTCTTCTGAGAAGGTAGGTAGCAAGCTAAAACAGAAAAGAGATCCATTGCCTTAGATAATGAAGATAAGAGTAGCTAACAGTTTTTGACATTTTTCTCTGTACACTAAACTAAGGTTTAATGCACATTATCTTACTGGGTATCTTACTGGGCAAAAGAGTTGGTATTTGAGGTATAGTGCAGAAGCCAGCTCTGTGTGTGTGCTGAGAGGGAGTGTCATGTCTTCTACAGACTGCTGTGGTTGGCAGAAATACCTGCATGTGCAGCCAAAGTGTCTTGCAGGAAACACCCTTATATCTGGACAAGTAGTCACTAGAGACCAGAGTTCTGCCTCACACAACCTACAGGAAACAACCAAGAGAATGTGAGGGGAGGTGCTAACCGTTGTCTCTCTCAACCACAGAAGAGCCTGCACATGAGGCAGTGTATCAGCCCTGGAACATAGCAGAGCCCCTGGACACCTGGGACTTATTCCTGAGCAACAGATAAACATTATCTGGAGAGACATCTGGACAAAGGCATTTCTAAAGTGTCCCCAGGCAGAATGAGAACAACTGGTCAAGGTTTGATCTGGGACAATATGAAGGGGAGACAAAACACAAAGTAAACAAAACAAGTGTCCCTTAAGTTTGGATATGTTGTGCCCTTGTTTTCATTGAATTCTAGAAAGTCTTTAATTTCTTTCCTTCTTTCTTTCTTTCTTTCTTTCTTTCTTTCTTTCTTTCTTTCTTTCTTTCTTTCTTTCTTTCTTTCTTCCCTGATCAGTAATCATTGAATAAAGAGTTGCTCAGTTTCCATGAGTATGTAAGCTTTCTGTTGTTTCTATTGTTGTTAAAGTCCAGATTTAATCCACAGTGATCTTATAAGATTCATGGGGGTTATTTCAATATTTTGTATCTGTTGAGGTTTGCTTTATGACTAATTATATGGTCAATTTTGGAGAAGGTTCTGTGAAGAGGAGCTGAGAAGAAGGTATATTCTTTTGTGCTTGGGTGAAATGTTCTGTAGATATGTTAAGTCCACTTGAGTCATAATCTATATTAGTTTTATTATTTCTCTGTTTAGCTTTTGTCTCAATTACTTGTCCATTGGTGAGAGTAGGGTGTTGAGGTCTCACACTGTTAATGTGTAGGGTTCAATGTGTGATTTAAGCTTAAATAATGTTTGTTTTATGAATGTGTGTGCCCTTGCATTTAGGGCATTATGTTCAGAATTGAGATTTCCTCTTAGTGGATTTTTCCTTTGATGAGTATGAAGTGTCCTTCCATGTCTCTTTTGATTACTTTCAGTTGAAAGTCTATTTTATTAGATATTAGAATGGCTTGCTTCTTGGGTCCATTTATTTGGAAAAGCTTTTTACAGACCTTTATATTGAGATAATGACTATCTTTGTTGCTGAGATGTGTTTCTTGTTTACAGCAGAATGAATTCTGTTTACTCATCCATTCTGTTAGCCTGTGTCTTTTTATTAGAGGACTCAGTCCATTGATATTGAGAGATATTAATGATCAATGATTACTTCCTGTTATTTTGATGTTGATGGTGTTTGAGTGTGTGTGTTTACATTTCTCTTCTATTGGTTTTAATGGTGTGAAATTATTTATTTCTTCTGTTTTCTTGAGTGTAGTTAGCCTCATTGGGTTGGAGTTTTCCTTCTAGAATACTGTGTAGGGCTGGGTCAGTGTAAAGATGTTGTTTGAATGTGGTTTTATCATGGAATATCTTGGTTTCTCCATCTATGGTGATTAAAAAGTTTGCTGGATATAGTAGTTTGGGCTGACAGCTGTGGTCTCTTAGGGTCTGTATGACCTCTCCTCAGGCCCTTCTAGCTTCTAAAGTATCAGGTGAGAAGTCTGGTGTAATTCTGATAGGCCTGCCTTTATATGTTACTCGGCCTTTTCACCTTGCTGCTTTTATAATTCTTTCTTTGTTCTGTATATTTAGTGTTTTGATTATTGTGTGGGATGGGGAACTTCTTTTCTGGTCCAACCTGTTTGGTGTTCTGTAGACTTCTTGCCTGTTTCTAGACATCTTTCTTTCACTTAGGGAATTTTTCTTCTATTATTTTGATGAAGCTATTTTCTGGGACTTTGATCTGGGAATTTCCTCCTCCTCCTCCCCCTCCCCCCCCTCCTCCTCCTTTCCCTTCTCCTCCTCTGTTATCATCGTTGTCATTGTCATCATCATCACTCTCGTCATTGTTGTCATCATCTTCTGTTCCTATTATTCTTTTTTTTGTGTTTTTCTTTCTTTCTTTTTTTATTTATTAATTTATTTTTTTACACTCCATATTTTATCCCTCCCCATCCACCACCCGACTGTTCCATATCCCATACTTCCTCCCCACCCCCTACCTCACCTGGCCTCTAAACTCCAGTCTCTTGAGGGTTATGTGCATTTTCTCTGAATGAACACAGACCTGGCAGACCTCTACTGTATGTGTTTTGGGGGTTTCATATCAGCTGGTGTATGCTGTCTGTTTGGTGGTCCAGTGTTTGAGAGATCTCAGGAGTCCAGATTAATTGAGATTGCTGGTTCCCCTACAGAATTGCCCTTCTCCTCAGCTTCTTTCAGCCTTTCCTAATTCAACAACAGTGGTCAGCTGCTTCTGTCCATTGGTTGGGTGCAAATATCTGCATCTGACTCTGTCAGCTGCTTGTTGAGTCTTCCAGAATGCAGTCATGCTAGGTCCCTTTCTATGAGTGCTCCATAGCCTCAGTAATAGTGTCAGGCCTTGGGACCTCCCCTTGAGCTGGATCCCACTTTGAGCCTGTCACTGGACCTTCTTTCCTCAGGATCCTCTCCTTTTCTATCTCTGTTATTCTTTCAGACAGGAACAATTATGGGTCAGAGTTGTGACTGTAGGATGGCAACCCCATCCCTCACTTGATGTCCTGTCTTCCCACTGGAGGTGGGCTCTATAAGTTCCCTCTCCTTACTGTAGGGCATTTCATCTATGGTTCCTCCCTTTAAGTCCTGAGAATCTCTCACTTCCGGGGGTCTCCCCAACCTCCTATCTCCTGAGATTTCCTGTTTCCATTTTTTTCTGCTAGCCCTCAGAGCTTCAGTCCTTTTCCCTCACCCAATACCAGATAAGGTTCCCCTCTCCCCCTCTCCCTCCCACTCCTCTCCCAATCCACTTTCCCTCCCAGCTCCTTCCCTCTCTCCCCTCTTGTGATTGTTTTCTTCTCTCTCCCAAGTGGGACTGAGGCATCCTCACTTTGGCACTTCAGTATGTTGACCTTTTTGAGTTCTGTAGACCTTTTTGAGACTGTATCTTGGATATTCTGTATTTTTTTTTTTTTTTGCTAATATCCTCTTTTTAGTGAGTACATACTATGCATGTCCTTTTGGGTCTGGGTTACCTCACTCAGGATGATATTTTCTAGTTTCATCCATTTGCCTACAAAATTCAGGATGACCTCATTTGTAATAGCTGAGTAGTATTCCATTGTGTAAATGAACCACATTTTCTGTATCCATTCTTCTGACGTGGGACATCTAGGTTGTTTCCAGCTTTGGCTATCACAAATAAGGCCGGTATGAACATAGTGGAACACATGCCCCTCTGGCATGGTGGGGCACCTTTTGGGTATATTCCCAAGAGTGGTATAGCTGGATCTTCAGGTATATCTATTTCCAGTTTTCTGAGGAATCTCCAGATTGATTTCTAGAGTGGTTGTACCAGTTTGCAATCCCACCAGCAGTGGAGGAGTGTTTCTCTTTCTCCACATCCTCTCCAACATGTGTTGCCACCTGAGGTTTTGATCTCAGCCATTCTGATTGGTATAAGGTGGAATCTCAGGGTCATTTTGATTTGCATTTCCCTGATCACTAAGGACTTTGAACATTTCTTTAGGTGCTTCTCAGCCATTCGAGATTCCTCAGTTGTGAATTCTCTGTTTAGTTCTATGCCCCATTTTTTGATTGGGTTGTCTGGTTTTTTGGTGATTAACTTCTTGAGTTCTTTATATATTTTGGATATCAGCCCTCTATCAGATGTGGGGTTAGTGAAGGTTTTTTTTTTTTTTTCCAATCTGTAGGTTGCTGATTTGTCTTATTGACTATGTCCTTTGCCTTACAGAAGTTTTCCAGTTTCATGAGGTTCCATTTATCTATTATTGATCTTAGAGCATGAGCTGTTGGAGTTCTGTTTAGGAAATTTCCCCTGTGCCAATGAGTTCAAACCTCTTTCCCACTTTCTATTCTATTAGATTCAGTGTATCTGGTTTTATGTTAAGGTCCTTGATCCACTTGGACTTGAGCTTTGTACAAGGTGACAGATATGGGTCTATTTTCATTCTTCTACATACAAACAGCCAGTTAGACCAGCACCATTTATTAAGATGCTTTCTTTTTTCCACTGTATATTTTTGGTGTCTTTGTCAACAATCAAGTAAGTGTGTGTGTGTGTGTGTGTGTGTGTGTGTGTTTCTGGGTCTTCAATTCTATTCCATTGATCAACATGTCTGTCTCTGTTCCAGTACCATGCAGTTTTTATCACTATTGTTCTGTCATAAAGCTTGAGGTCAGGAATGGTGATTCCTCCAGCTGTTCTTTTATTGTTAAGAATTGTTCTCACTATTCTGGGTTTTTTGACTTTCCAGATGACTTTGAGAATTGCTCTTTCCATGTCTTTGAAGAATTGTGTTGAGATTTTTATGGGGATTGCATTCAATCTATAGATTGCCTTTGGTGGGATGGCCATTTTTACTATGTTAATTCTACCTATCCATGAGCATGGGTGATCTCTCCATTTTCTGAGATCTTCTTTGATTTCTTTCTTGAGAGACTTGAAGTTATTGTCATATAGGTCTTTCACTTGTTCAGTTAGAGTTACTCCAAGATATTTTATATTATTTGTGGCTATTGTAAAGGGAGTTGTTTCCCTAATTTCTTTCTCAGCCTGTTTATCATTTTTATAAAGGAAAGCTACTGATTATTTGAGTTAATTTCATATCTGTCCACTTTGCTAAAGCTGTTTATCATCTGGAGTAGTTCTCTGGTAGAATTTTGGGGTCCCTGATGTATACTATCATATCACCTGCAAATAGTGATGCCTTTATTTCTTCTTTATCAATTTGTATCCCCTTGATCTCTTTTAGTTGTTTTATTATTATTCTAGCTAACACTTTGAATACTATATTGAATAGATATGGGGAGAATGGGCATCCTTGTCTTGTCCCCTATTTCAGTGAGATTGCTTCAAGTATGTCTGCATTTAATTTGATATTGGCTGTTGGTTTGGAGTAAATTGCTTTTATTATGTTTAGGTATGGGCTTTGAATTCTTGATATCTCCAATACTTTTAACACGAAGTGTTCCTATTATTCTTAGGTATGGTCTTTTCATAGTGTCCCAAATTTCCTGGATGTTTTATGCCATGAAATTTTTAGATTTTGCATTTTCTTCTATCATATCTTCTAAACCAGAGATTCTCTCTTCCTTCTCCTGTATTCTGTTGGTGATGCTAATGTATGTAGTTCCTGTTCTCTTTCCTAGGTTTTCCATCTCCAGGATTACCTCAGTTTGTGTTTTCTGCTTCCATTTCCCTTTTCAGATCTTGGACAGTTTCATTCATATCCTTCACCTGTTAAATTATGTTTTTTCTGTATTTATATTTATTTCCTTCCTCTTTTAATGCTTCTACCTGTTTGAATGTATTTTTCTGTATTTCCTTAAGGGATTTATTCATGTCCTCTTTAAAGGGCTCTACCATCTTTATAAGAATGGATTTAAGATCTTCTTGTGCTTCAGTTTCATTAGAATATCCAGGGTTTGTTGTAGCAGGATAGTGGGACTCTGGTGGTGACATATTGTCCTGGATCTTGTTGATTATGTTTTTTTTTTTAGATTTATTTATTGATTATATGTAAGTACACTGTAGCTGTCTTCAGACACTCCAGAAGAGAGAGTCAGATCTCGTTACGGATGGTTGTGAGCCACCATGTGATTGCTGGGATTTGAACTCCGGACCTTCGGAAGAGCAGTCGGGTGCTCTTACCCACTGAGCCATCTCACCGGCCCTTGATTATGTTCTTAAGCTGTCCTTTAGACATCTGGTTTTCCCTGGTATTGACTGAGTGATCCTGATGGCAGCAGGACTTCTCAGGAAGGGGTTTGGGGGAAGGAGCCATGGGCCAGACAATGAAGGTCAGAGTATCCTACTCAATTGGCTGTGCCTCAGGTAGACCCTGCTTTGCAGGCTGTATCCTAATGAGACCCAGCTGAGGTGGTAGGCAGATCTAACTAGGATGGTAGTCAGGCAGGGTTCCAAGTTGGTTAATTTTCAGGCTCCCAAAGATTTCCACAGGGAGGCAGGATGCTCTCAGGGTCCTGCAAGTCTATGTTGAGCTCAGGAGCAAGGACAGATCTAGATAACAGTTCAGAGGACCACACACCACACCACTCACTTCTGCAGGCTGTCACAGACTGAGAAACAGAATTTATAGAAGAAGAAAACAATTTTGGTTTTTCCCTTTGCTTCTGAAAGTAATATTTAACAGATGGCCATGGTGGCCCCAGGAATCCCTTCCAAATGCTTACTATGCCTTCATGAAAATACAGAGGTAAATAGCAAGTGGGTACTTGGAGAGAGGGCACGCAAGGAAAGGGGAGCAAGTAGACAAGAAAATGAAGGTCAAGAAACCCCCTGGAATACAAGAGCCATAGAAACAAGATTTGCCCTAGTCCCTTTGGGCTCAAGCAAGTCCTGAAGCAGGTTCTTTGACTGACTCTGTTCTTTGGGTCCTATGATCATAGTTTCCTCAAACCCAAAAAGTCCTCTGCCTGGTTGATCACTGTGAGCTTCTTTAAACTTTAAACAGTGCAGTCATTCAAAACTTTCATCACTGGAGCTGGACATGTGGCACAGGGTGCCTTCATAGCAAGTAGCAAGCCCTGTATTCAATCCTCAGTACAACCTAAGCCACAATGCTTATACACACCTGCAACCCCAACACTGAGATGGAGGCAGGAAGATCATGAATTCACCCTCAACTACAAAGAAAGTTCAAGACTAGCCTAGGTGGCATGAGGTCCTGTCTCTAAAAGAGGTGTGTATGTGAGGGGAGGCACAAAGCCCTATGTTTGACCTCAAGTAAATGGGTTTATGGTGATAGAAGCATACTATCCTATCACTGGGAGGCAAGAGGTCAAGGTCACCCTGGGTGACATAATGAATTTGAGACCAGCCCAAGATACATGAATCCCTCAAAAAAAGAGAGAGAGATCGGATAGCTCCATGAGTAAAGTGTTTGCCATTCAAGCAAGAGGACCTGTATTCCACAACAGAACACATGTGAAAAAGCCAGGCATGGTGGTGCACACTTGAACTCTTAGAACTAGAGAAGTAGAGACAGAAAGATCCCTAGGGCTTGCTGGCCAGCCAGTCTAGCCTACTCCACAAGCCCTAGGCAAGTGGAAGACCCTAACTCAAATACACAAAGTTGTGACTGAAGAGATGGCTGTGTAAAAAAAAGAGGACCCAAGCCTTGTTAATAAGTGCCCATATGAAAGCTAGATATGGCTATACACATCTGTAGCCCCAGAATAAGAGGCAGAGGCTGGAAGATCATGTGAGCTTGCCATACAGCTAGCTTAGTCCAAATAATGAGCTTAAGGTATACACACACACACACACACACACACACACACACACACTTACACGTACACTAGGGGTTGGGAGGATAAGGTACTTGGCCCTTCAGGAACCAAAGCCAATGTTGACCTCTGACCTATATACATGACCTACACACACATTTCATCATTTAATAATGTCTTAAAAGGAATATTGCATCTTTTTTCTCCAAGATGCCTATTGATCAATGCTGGTCATAAATGCTGAAGTAGAAAGAGAAGCTCATCAAGATGCTAAGCCTTCATTTTCCAAAGGAGCAGAGGGCTTCAGTCTTCTTGGGAAAGACTGACACCTAGCTAGCTCACTCCAGTTATTTTATTCAAACATTATATAAGGTTAATTGGGACTGGGAAAGGTTACAACTACCAAAGTTATCTTGCCCTTGCTGCCTGAGAGAGCCAACAAAGTAAGAACTCCAGGTTGGCCAGAGGTGTCTTGGACCAAGGTTGGTGTAGCTGCAAGCTCTCGTGTAGCACCAACTGCAGATTCTCAAAGAAACAACATTTCTTCTTAGGGTTAGGGTTAGGGTTCAAACAGTCTTAAAACAAGTTCTCAGCCTCAACTGATTAACCCAAACATAGCAAAGGCTTTGCTGAAACATTTCACTCAAAGGAAGACACAAAAGCTTTACTATACAAATCACTAAAGAAGACAGAGAAACACTCAGACAGTCCACCAGTCTCCAGAGTATAATCTGGGGGAAGTTGAAAGTAGGCTATCAGGAAGCAAAAGAACGCTAAACAGATGAGGTGGGAGGAGCCAGGTCTAGACAAGATCAACATTAGCAGAGGGAAAAACTAGGAAAACCTCTCTTCCTTCATTCTGGGTGCTTACACTAAGTACTAAATGCAGCAGTCAGTAGGAAGTGAGAGCCGGGGCTTGCAGCATGAGACCCTCTGTGAACCACTCTTTGGAAAGTCAGACCAGGCATCACAAGGACCAACAGAATATGGAGAGACTGCAGAAAAGCAGCTTTGAATCAGACTCACAAAGCACTAAGTAGGTGGAAATCGTGATGGAAACAAAGACTGCAGAACCCTGACACAGGCTCCAAGCCTCTGCAGCAATTCCCAAAGTACTGAGTGCTTCTTGGGGTCTGTGCTGGAGTTCCCCTACAGACTGTGCCCTGAGCATCTGAGGCCCCACCCGTAAAGCACAGCTCAGACTACCCTGGTATAGGTAACCTGATAAGAATAGAGCTGTTCACCCATGGAAGGAGTTACAGAGACAAAGTTTGGAGCTGAGAAGAAGGGATGGACCATCTAGAGACTGCCACACCCGGGGATCCATCCCATAGTCAGCCTCCAAATGCAGACACCATTGCATACGCCAGCAAGATTTTGCTGAAAGGACCCTGATATAGCTGTCTCCTGTGAGGCTATGCCAGTGCCTGGCAAACACAGAAGTGGATGCTCACAGTCAGCTATCGGATGGAACACAGGGTCCCCAATGGAGGAGCTAGAGAAAGTACCCAAGGAGCTGAAGGGGTCTGCAACCCTATAGGTGGAACAACAATATGAACTAACCAGTACCCCCAGAGCTCGTGTCTCTAGCTGCATATGTATCAGAAGATGGCCTAGTCTGCCATCATTGGGAAGAGAGGCCCCTTGGTCTTGCAAACTTTATATGCCCCAGTACAGGGGAACACCGGGGCCAAGAAGTGGGGGTGGGTGGGTAGGGGAGCAGTGGGGAGAGGGTTTGGGGGGACTTCGGAATAGCATTTGAAATGTAAGTGAAGAAAATACCTAATAAAAAAATTGAAAGAAAAAAAAAAAAGAATAGAGCTGTCTACCACAGAAGACCGTGCAGCAGAAAAACAGGTTTTTAGGCATGGGGGAGGAGCATGAGAGATCCAATAATTAAGCCAGTGGGTTTTCACATCTTATATCTCCACCCACCTCTTACCCTATGCATTTATTCCTTCTTTATTTACTTTTTAAGGCCTAGAACTAAAGGAAGAGAGGGAGGGAGGGAGGGAGGGAGGGAGGGAGGGAGGGAGGGAGGGAGGGAGGGAGGGAGGGAGGGAGGGAGAAAGGAAGGGAGGGAGGGAGGGAGGGAGGGAGGGAGGGAGGAAGGGAGGAAGGAAGGAAGGAAGGAAGGAAGGAAGGAAGGAAGGAAGGAAGGAAGGAAGGAAGGAAGGAAGGAAGGAAGGAAGGAAGGAAGATCTTTTAAGGAAATAAAATAGCAAAAATTCCCAGATTCCTTACACTTTCATATCAGAATGCTGGCATTCGGATAATCTTTCCTGACCTGTATCTACCTCTCCTCTCCCTCCATGGCTCCCTGACATATCACAGGGCTCTTCTGAACATGCAATGTAGACAGTGTGTAGCTTCAGGTTCACAGCTGTCCCTTGGCCACCCTGGCTTTGAGTGCACACACGGGAGCACAGGATACTCTCCAAAGAACCTACATAATAGATGCAAGAGGAGGGCAGCATGGGACTCAGATTCAGAACATGATCTTAAAGGGTGGGGGTGGGACACTGGGTGAGGGCATGTACACTGGCCCCTAAGAACACCTCACACCATGGAAAAAGATACAGTAGGAACACAGGACCCTCTAAAGGGCAGAGCTCAAGGCAGGGCTCTTCTTGTCTGGGCCTAAGTGCAATGTTTGCCACTGCTAGAGGGTGAAATAAGAGGGTAGAGACGTTCCAAAAGGAGAGAAGGAAAGATTATGTGGACAACATCAGGTGATGCCTGTGCCAAGTCCTGCACAGCCAGAAGTCCAGCCCAGCAGTGAGAAAAGAAGCCTTGGGGCTGAGTTGAGTGGAACTTCACTAAAAGCAAGCCTACCTGATAAGTAAGCCTGCTTCCTGTACACATTTTACTTAGCATGGCATATGCTTGCTCAATGAAACCTTTAACTCTGCAGTTCATGGTACTGTCTGTCGTGTCATTTCATTTGCCATCTGATAGGTTATTTCTCTGCTGGTGGAATGAGCCAATTCAAGACAGAATTTAATATATTAGAGGCATGTTTATTGGAAAGTTGCTCTCAGTAGTTGAGTTCACTGGCCTCAGGAAAGGAGGCCACAGACGTTGCCATGGTGGGGATGGGGTGGGGGTGGAGAAAAAGGGGGTGCATGCAGAAGAGAAGAGGAGAAGGAGGAGGAGAAGGAGGAGAGGGAGAGAGAGGGAGAGAGGAAGAGGAAGAGAGGGAGAGAGAGAGAGAGACCCATTTCTATCCATTTCTATTTCTTGTTCTTCATCCTCAGTTTCTATGGTCAACAGTTGTAATATTTCCTTACATACACGACACAGGGCCAGCCGGGTCCTCTCTCTTCATATCTGGGCATAATAATCCTCTGTGAACCAAGAGACCATTCCTATGCAGAGTTCTATTATGTCTCTTTGAAGCAATCCTGTGCCTACCATGTTGAGGACAGGATCTAGCTGGTTCTGTCCTAGGTTTCACAGGACAATTAGACCACATTATAAGTAAGTTCCATGGGCCATGTAAATAGGCTTATATAAAAATCACCCCATCTTGGACCCCTTACAAGGGAAACACAAATCTCTTTAAAAGTTGTTTTTATCTATAAGTCTCTGTCATGTTTGTGATGTTGTTCAAAGCTTATTGTACCCTAATGTTCTATGTATCTGCATAAATATTTTATGGTAGATAAAGTAATGTATCTGTACTAATTTTTCTCAGACAAAAATCTGTGCTTCTGGCTACCACATATGTTGTAAATTTTTTAAAGAAATATTTAGGTTTACTTATTTTGTTGTCTTACATGCATGAGTGTTTTGCCTACATGTGTATATGGGTACTACATGCATGTTTGTTGTCCTCCAAGGTCATAAGAGGTACTGGATTTCCTAGGACTGGAATTGCAGATGATCGTGAGCTACCAATGAGGATGGTGGTACTTGAACCTGGGTCCTCTGGAAGAGCAGACTCACTCTTAGCTGCTCAGCCACCTCTCCAAGTCCCATACGCTGGTTCTTTCATATTGCAGGTATTTCTTCCCATCATTTTCCAATAATAAAAAGCATTATTAATTTGTCATCTCAGCACTCATTGGAATCAGAAAACATGGGGAGATTGTCATTAACTTAAAAAAAATTTTTTGCTGTTTTTTCTTTTTCAACAGGTTCTTTCTATGTAGCCCTGGCTGTCTCATAACTTACTCTATAGACCAGGCTAGCCCTAAACTCATCAATCCACCTGACTCTGCCTCCAGAGTGCTGGGATTAAAGGTGTGCGTCACTACTGCCTGGCTAAAATTGTCTTTGTTTATATTCATGTATATTTTATTTTCTGAAACAGGATCTTACTACATAGCCCTAGCAAGCTTAGAATTTCCCTATGTAGACCAGGCTAGCCTAGAACTTGCACCCATTCTCCTGCTCTGCCTCTTGAGCACTTTAATGATAGTCAGGTGTCACAATCCCCAGCTTTACGATAGTGCAAGTATTTTTATTTATTGGATTAATGTTACAGAAAGCAAAAATCATTACATAGGAAAGCAAATGCAAAGAGATCAAGTCCTTAAAAGAATTATCCATTAATTTCTTCCAAGTCCACTTATTTTGGTTTTTCCAGAAATGTGTGCATGAAATAAATGGGTAAGAAACTAGTAAAAATTGTTGTATTGATTTGTGGGTAGAGTACTTACTTAGTATGGACCAGGCTCTGGGGTATCTGCAGACTATTAAAAGCTAAGGTAGTATTAGCACGGGGAAGCTTATCATTAAGAAAGTCACTGTGTGCTTTCTTATAAAGCCTGTCTGGAGGCCATTGGAGGGTATGGACCCAGGATAAGAAGAGAAAGGCAAAACCACAGGGCCCAGGGCTACTCCGCTAGCCTGAGACCATAGCTGCTACCTTTGACACACACACACACCCATGAACTGAAGAGACAAGTTCCTTCCTGGTTTGGTGGCACCCACACTTGGGAAGCAGAGGCAGGAGGATCTCTATGGGTTCAAGTCCAGTCTGGTTTACATTGTGAGTTCCAGGACAGCCAGGGCTACATAAAGAGACTTGTCAAATAACAGCAACAAGAACAACAATATAAAACCCCATCCTGCTTCTAGGAAGCTTAGGAGCTAGACCCATCAAAGTGAGAGTTCGGGCCTTGGGGTTCTGGCCATTTTCACCAGAATAGGATCTAGACTCTTGGTCAATATATGGTAAAATAATCAGGGGCTGCCAAAAAAACAAACATACAAAAAACCAACCAACCAACCAACAAAACCAAAGCAACTTCAGAAGCACAGAAGAAAAACTCTTTCTGCCCTTTAGATCCAGGAACCTTCAGCTTTGCAGATGACTGTGATCTACTGTGTACCCTCTCTCCCACCTTTGGTATATCACAGTGTTTCCTGTGTAGAGCTTCCTGAACTCAGGCTGTGTCTCTGCGCAGCTCTCAGTGACCTGCTCTAGTCACCAACGGAGCTCCATACCCTGGGCACGTGGCCTGGGCTCCATCCCCTGCCACAGACACCATCAGTCCTTCTCATAGGATTTCAGCCCTTCAGTAGCTGACTCTCTGCCCTGCCAGTGACTTCCCTGAAGCCCAGCCCCCTCTCCTATCCTTCAATAAGATCATCAGGAGTTGCAGGTAGCTAAATCTAAGCAACAAGGTTGTTCCTCCATAATGGTCCACTCAGGCGACTTGCCCCTGCCTGCTCTGAGTACTTTCCCACTGGCCACTGTGACACCATAGGCTGAGAGCTCTCCTCCTACCCTATGGCCTTTCTTTCACTTCCTCCTTGAAACCACGTCACTCAAGCCACAGCCCTGACTTTTCCTCTCTTTCCTTTCTAGGTGGTCCTGATCTCAACAATCGTTCCCACAGCAGGAGGTGGTGATGTCTCTGCCTTCACACCTGCCCCACATCTGTCCTGACAATTCTCTTCCAGTCATTTGCCACTCTTCTCTGACAGCAAAGCACTTGAACTGACTGGGAGGTTGGGGGGCCACATTAGCTTCAGGGAACCCACACACACTTCTGGGTCTGGCCACTAGACTAGCTCCGCCTCTGTTGGTGGGGTACACAGCTAGGGTGGGGAGATTTGACTTGGAGAGGGGAGTTACTAGCACACCCAAGGGTAGCTGCACACTCCCAGCTGTATTTTCCAATTCATTTCTATCAGTAATAAGTTTGATTTATGGATTACTCATGGTGTTTTCACTCTATCTTTCCATTGATTCCAAATTAGCAAAGGGCAGAGGGTTTAGACCTCAACCATTCCATGCAGCCCAAACCCCACACAGAGCCCACAAACCAGGAGTGCATGAGGAACAGGCAGAAGGACACAGCTTTGGAGACCTGACATATACCAAGAAAGATAGATGTTTCTGGGTGTCTATACATCTAAACACAGAACATTTAAATGAGACTTGTGTTATAGTTTTGGCAAACCCAGGCCTCTGCAACCTTAATCTATACAAGATGCACAGACGTTAGCAATAGACAGATCTAAGCCAAATATGGGGATAAGTCATCAGACCACTTAAAGTGTCCATGAACAACTTCCTTAGGCACTCTAAGTTGGGATAAATTTTTGCTGTTCCTACCATGTTTCCAGGCAGGAAAAGGAAAAGCAAACTCTGTGTCGGTTAGAGCTGTGGGTCTCTAATTCTAATATGCACAAAAATGACTACTAATTAACATGCTGTTTTCTGGGCTTCTATTTTATTCAGTAATACTTTTTTATTTCGAACAAATTCCCAGGTACTGCTGGTACTGTAGGTCTGAAGGCCACTTGAGAACCATAGGGCTAGCTAGCATTTCCAGCCTCAGGCACACCAAACCAACTGCCTCATATTTCCTTCTGTTTGCATTATGCTGAACTCAGTCTGGTTTTAAAGCCAAGAAGAAAACCATGGAGGAGTCAACCTGGTTCCATAGGACTCACTTACAAACACCTAGAATTACCCTCAAACCCAGCACTTAGATGGAACCATTAAAAGATCTACCTTTTAAGCCTAGTCATAATTTTGATCAGAAACTCGGAGTTCAGCTGCAGAGTGCAGGAAACTTGATTTTCCAGGCCGCAGGCCGTTCTTTCAACTTCATGAAATAGTGAATGCAAACACTGTAAGAGAATAGGAATACACCAGGAGCATGCCGTCTCTAGGAATCAAGGAGCAGGTGGATGGCTGTAAAAACTTTGAGTTTGGGGTCAGAATGAGTGGTTGGAGAAAGAGAAATAAACATGTAAGGCTGATAATGGTGAGAGGAGGCCAGAAGATGGAATCTGGGGTTCAACAAAGGATACACCTTGCTTGTTCGTAGCTAGTGCTAATTCTGATTGGCTGATCCTGGGTCTTACTGACACTAGAGAGAACTGTTTATTTAAGGGAAAGGTGGCAGCACCCGCTAGAATCCCAGCACTTAGGAGGTAGGAGGATCATGAGTTCAATGCATTCCTGGAGACAGGGTGAGCCCTGTGCTGGCTGGACTGCATTAGACCCTGTCCTCAAGTATTCCAGGTCTGAGAAGCCCTTTCCTGTAGTGGGAAGCAGTTAATGGGGAGATGGCCAATGGATCAGAGTGCTGAGAAGGAGAGGCTCACCCTGAATAGACAGCTATGGTCAGACCTTTACCACTGAGACTCAGGGAACACCTTGGAAGAAAAGGCACAAAAAATGTAAGAGCCAGAGGAAGGAGGCAGTCCTGTCTTCTAGCCATGGCTTTCCATGCTCCGGTGGGTAGCCCTGAACCAATAAGCACTAACCAGATTTATTTATTTTTGAAAAGAGACTGAAAGTTGGAAGGAGAGCATTCTGAGGGCACATGGGGGGAGTTTGAGAGGAAAAATCAGGTATAGATGTTATCGTATTTCACTGTTGTATGGAATTCTCAAAAATAAAAAAAATATATATGTATTTAAAGGAAGGAAGGAAGGAAGGAAGGAAGGAAGGAAGGAAGGGATAGAGTGTAAACAGAGGCCAGCCTGGTTCAATATGAAAGGAGATAGGCAAGATACTTTGGCCCAACCACTCTTAAATACAGGATTAACAACCCTTCAGTTTCTGTTACTGTATATCAAAAAAGTCTGAAGGAGAAGATATTTCAGAAAATAGACTAGAATCATCTATCCGTCCCCTCCACCCTCAACCACGGAGTACAGTTCCAGGAAGCTTTTGAGAGGTGCCCTTTGCAAAGGTCAGATGAGAAGCAAACAGTAGGCTAAACTGGGGACTCATGTTTACAGGCTGTGGGAATTATACCATGCAGTCATGCAGCTGTGGAGAGACTGGGACGGGAGCATGATCTGGAAGGATGAGCAAAGAGTGTACGACATTCTGGCACAGGTTTACTTTCTGCGGCAGGGGAGGGCTGTCCATCATCACTGGAATGCTGACATTACGGATACCGACCTCTAGGGAACTGACTAGAGAAACTCTGAAGAGGTATTTTCAGGTCTGGGAAGGTGAGATGGGCTTCATACAACCAGTGGTAAGTAGAGCCCAGGCCTGGTTAGATATTGCCTAGTGGGACATCGATACCTAAGAAGGGGAAAGAATAGGATCTGCCTCGGTGAGCATGTTTTTGGCAGATTCAAAATGTCCTGCTTCCATGTTGCTCACTGTGATAGACCAGACCCTACCCTACAGGATGTACTGAGTCAGTCAGGAAAACAATCATGGAGACTCTAAAGCAAAATGAAATAAGGAGGAAAACACTGGTCAGTGTGACAAGCAGTGTCAGCTAACGCATGATAAGGAAGGAAATAATGAACTGAAGGAGAAAGTGCTTGTCTCGGAGAAAAAGATGGGCAATGACAGAGGCACATAGAAGACCCATGGGATGCTCCACTACCCCAGGGTCCGAAAAACTTCTGCTGCCTGCCACAGAGTTTTAATACCAAGCAGAGGAAGACAATGACTGTATATCCACCAGTAAAATACTTCCATTGACAAACACACCAACAGCTTTCCATACAGCAGGCGTAAGGGATGTATAGTTGATTCCAGTCTGTATAGAAATGTTCCAGGTGTGTAGAGGGCAGGAGGTCTGTGTGTTCACTAGAAAACCCAGGAATGTTAAACACCCAGGGTTATCTCCCCAACAGAGGAGATGTATATCTGTTTTCTACCCAGAAGGCTGGGAGTGGGTGTAGTTAATAGCTTGGTGACCTGTGCTATGTATAGGGCGAGGTCACATCTGAATCCTCCAGACAGCTGTTTATCCCAGATTCTTCCTCCATTGACCTTTATCTAAAGCACAGTTTCTCAGTCAACAGAACCTATCCCTAGATGGATGACCTACCTCTATAATGACCTTTACCACACTAGCTCCTCCCCTAGGCCCATAAGCTATAGAATCCATTCTTTTAGGGAAAGTCACCTATACTTTACAAGAGTTTCTGGGTAGTCTCACCTTAAGCTTTATTGTGATAGTTGTTATCAGAAAACCTTTTTGCAAAGTCATACTATATTTAAATAGGCCTAGAATAAACTGCTCCGGGTCAGACTCTAAAAGTTTGAACCAACACTGGCTACTGAGTCGTGCTGAGCTGGATTTCCTTCTTCTTTCATGTAGCTCATTACTCTGCTGGCATTTGCAGGAGCTGCCACAAAGGTGCTGGGAGTACAGATGTGAATAAGATAACAAACGTCTGTCTTCCGGGAGCCATTGACTGAGTGTATTGTTTGGCCTGGGTGCAGCCAAGAACCTCAATGCCTTGCCCAATGGGAGTGGCAAAGTCTTCCCCAGGTGATGCTTACAGGAACTGTTGACAGTTTGTACAGAAAATGTTCCTCCATGGCTTTCTCTTCCCCCATTCCTCGGTGTTTACGGATCACTTCTATTTACGTCTACCAAGATCAGCTGAACCTGTCTCCTTGTTCATCTGTGTATAATAAGCCTGCCTGCCTCCTTGTTATCTATATGAAATAATCCTACCTCCCTGTTCAGCTGTATGCAACATCCCTGCCTCTCTGTTCAACTGCATATAAGGAACACACTGAGCCTCCAGAGTCCACACTGTCCAAGCCCAGCTTCTCTGTATGTGTGTGTGTGTCCCTTTGTCATTACCCACTGCCCTAGCTAGGCCAGTCCCTGGACTGGGCATAGATCTGGCATCTGCCCTCAGAAGTTAGCTAGCAACTAAATTTCAAAAATATCCTGAGTTTTATCTTCAGATTAAAGTGAGAAAGCTGATTTTGGAGACAGCTACCCAAGACCAAAGAAATCTGAGGCAAGAAAGAATGCTTTCAGGGCTCACAAGAGATAAGAAATAATTCAGGTTCTGAAATAATTAAGAGGTTCTGAAAGCGTAGCTTTGGCTGCTTGAAACCTTCCATTGTGAATACATTTATACCAGATAAAGTGCAAACATTACATCTCCCTCTCTCTGTCTCTGTGTCTGTGTCTCTATTTCTCTCTCTCTCTCTCTCTCTCTCTCTCTCTCTCTCTCTCATACACACACACACACACTCTCCCATAACACACACACTACACACATACACTCATACATACCACACACACACACACATACCACTCACACACACATACCACTCACACACACATACCACTCACACACTACACACTCACACATACCACACACACACATACATGCCACCTAGAATGCCAGTGTGGCAGCATACCATTTCAACAACTCCTCACAAGAGGATGTGGGCTGTGTCCTGGGTGCTATGATTTAAATATGGTCCCATTTTTCTTTTTTTTTTTTTCTTTTTTTTTTGGCAATGCTAGGGCTCAAACCCATGGCCTCTGGTGCTGACCAGGCAAGTTCTCCACCATAAAACTACATCCATACTACATCTCCAGCTCATAAAAATAAAAGGAAAAAAAGGAGAAGAAGGAGGAGAAGAGGAAGAGGAAGAGGAAGAGGAAGGGGAAGAGGAAAAGGAAGAAGCCGGGCAGTGGGGATGCATATCTTTAATCCTAGCACTCAGGAGGCAGAGGCATCTGTGTGAGTTTGAGCCTGGTCTACAAAGCAAGTTCTAGGACAGCCAGGGCTACACAGAGAAGTCCTTACTTGAAAAACAAAAACAAAACTAAAAGAAAAGTAGAGAAAAGGAGAGAGAGAAAAGGAAAGAAAAAGAATGCCTTTCTATTCTTTGACAATGTCATATAAGTAAACAATGCATGTGCACTCCCATTTCTTCTCCCCTCCCATTCTTTGTCTTGTTTTGTTTGTAAACATTGGACTGTGATTGGCTTGATCTTGTGCAGGCGAGCACAGCTGCTGTGAGCTCATGGCTGCAGTGGCCAAGTTATGTCCAGAGGATGGCGTTTCCCAGCACTCCCTCCCAGCCTCCAGTTCCTACATACTTTCTGCCTGTCTTGTGAGAGAGATGCTCCTTGGGCCCTAGGGACAGGCTAAATGAGATAGAGATATCTCATTTAGGGCTAAGCACTCAAGAGTCACTTTTTTGAGAATTGGCGCTCTCTGTATGAACTTCTGACTACTGCAAAAAAAGCTACTCTAAAGGTTGGAAATGGCACTAGTCCCTGTTCACAAGCATATATATATATATATATATATATATATATATGGAAGGGAGTCTGACAACATGGCCACTTAGTAGAACCCTCCCTCTCCAGGTTTGTGATCTCCTGAGCCATGGCTTTTAACCAGGCTCATATTAGCAGGCATGAATCCCTCCTGTGGAGCAGGCTTTAAAACCAACCCAACAGTGGTTGGTTGCCTCTATAACCTTCCAGCCACTGTTGTCCCAGTAGTTTGCCTGAGAGGTGGGTGTTGTAGAATTTGGAGTTCACCATCAATGGCTTTTCTTCCCTAGCACCCTGGATAGCACTTCCTGATCCTCTGAGAGCTAGAAGGAAGTTTCCAGGTGACTTCAGACTTGAGTTCTCTCTGTTCTGAAACCAAAGTGTATTGTCTTCAGCAATACAGTCTTGCTCTATAGTTATTTTTAGCTGGTCATAAAGAGCAATGGGAAGGGCCTACATTGTTTTGGGAGCCTCTGGGACAGACCCAAATTCCCAGGGCAGTATTCCACACCTAGCACTAAGGTTTCCTTCCATTTAATAACTCACGTCTTCTTGTGGCAGTCCTATCCACCCATACAGAATACCTATCCTTTAAGTCTTTTTTTTTTAACTGTACTTTTAGTTAGCTTATAAAGTTGCAGGTTACAAAGGGTTTTTTCAAACATCTTTAGTTTTGGTTAACTGGCCCCCTACACTCCTCCTTTCTCTGTCCTCCTGTCCTCATCCCTGTTTAAACCTTTAATTTCTAGGACCCCTTCCCCCAACCTTCATATCATATGTATTTGAACTATCCCTTGACCTCTTAAGACAGTGTCTCCTACCTTTTCATTTCTAGTTTCTTGAACTCTACAAACACTCCAAATTAAACACATTCTGTTCCATCAGTATATTTATTTATTTGCCAGTGCCATACTGTTTTTATTACTCTGTCTCTGTGATATAACTTGTCCTTAGATTTGGTGATACCTACTGCAGTGTCCTTTTTGCTCAAGATGGCTTTGCCTACTGATCAATAACTAGATCAAAGCGCTATCACACATGTAGCTGTTATAAACCAAGAGCTTTCTGCAAGCTTGTTCTTTCTCAGCAGCTGATGTCTGTACTGTACTGGGACTCTGTGGAGATCCAATGCCATCAACAAGGTCCTCAATGATAGAACCCCTCACCTTTGGACTTCCTAGTCTCTTGGGCTACAAGAAATGTGGAGTTTGTTTTCTTTATGAGTTTTTCAGTTTGTGTTAACCAGTTATAATAACATGAAAACAGATGAAAATATGAGGAATTACAAGTGAAGGTATTTCAGGTACCACAGAATGGAGAAGCTGGGAGTCTCCAGAAAGCTCTGAAGCACCACTGAAAACTACCCAGAGAGGAGAGACTGGGAAGTTGGCTCAGTCAGTAAAATGCTTCCCATACAAGTGACCTGAGTCTGGATTCAGAGTCCTCACCTAAAAGCCTTGGCATGGCAAGTCTAATTCCAGTGCTGGTCAGGCAGAAACAGATGGTTGCCTGGAGCTCTCTATACAGTCAGTTCCAACCAAAGAATGAATCCTAAGTTCAGTTAAATTCTGACTCACTCAACAAATCCATAGATAGATAGATAGATAGATAGATAGATAGATAGATAGATAGATAGATAGATAGATAGATAGGGGAGCAGTCAAGGAAGACACTCAATACCATCTTCTGCCTCTATACAACAGACATGCACATACATAGACACACACACACACACACACACACACACACACACACACACACACATGAAAGGAGAAGAAAGGAAATATTGTAGCTGGATTTACAATCCTATTACTTAGAAGACTAAGGTAGGAAGATTGAATGATTTTAAGGCCAAACTATACTACAGAGTAAACCTTATTCAAAGAGAGGCTGGAGAGTTGGCTCAGTGGTTAGGAGTACTTGTTCTTTAGAGGAGCAAGGTTTGATTCCAGCACCACAAGGTGACGTATAACTGTCTAAATCCAGTCTTAGGGGATCTGTTGTCTTTTTCTGGCCTCTGTGGGTACTGCACACATGTGGCACACATACATATATGCTAATAAAATACTCATATACATAAAATAATAAATATTTTTTCAAAAAGACAGTAAGAGGAGGTTTCTTAGTTTTGCAAGAAGCTAAAACACTCTCAATTTCCAGATGAGATATGGTAAATCTAGATAATAATTAGCTTTTGTTTTTGTTTTTGTTTTGTTTTTTGTTTTTGTTTTTCAAGACAGGGTTTCTCTGTGTAGCCCTGGCTGTCCTGGAACTCACTTTGTAGACCAGGCTGGCCTCAAACTCAGAAATCCACCTGCCTCTGCCTCCCGAGTGCTGGGATTAAAGGTGTGTGCCACCATCATCTGGCAATAATTAGCTTTGTATATTAAATAATTCCATCAGCAAAGTATAAAGTTTATGAGTCAAAAATTATGGAAACTAACATAGTCTTAAAGGCTTAAGGCAGGGATGCTACCCACATTTTCTAATTCTTTTATGTATTTTCTGTTGGTTTTTTTTTCTCCTTTCTGATACTGATAGGACCATTAGTAATACCAATTCTGTGTATACATTCTGAGACTCTCAGGGCTTAATTTTAGATGGTGGAGTGGGCATTTATATGATATTTAGCTGTTCACCAACTAAATTTCCCAGTTCTTAGGTAGGAGTTGGAGTCCATCTTTTTTTTTATAGAAACAGAAAATGAACCAGATATGGTACTACATGCCTATATCCTCAGTATGGGGGAAGTGGAGGCAGAAGGATTGGGAATTTAAAGCCAGTCTCAGCTACATGAGATCCTGCCTCAAAAACACAAACAACAACTTCAAAAGAAACCTAACATCCCCAGTTCCTTAGCTTCCCTTGCAGTTGTGTGACCAAGGCTCAGGTAACGAGATGTACATCTTGATCTTTGAATCAGGAGTTAGTGAAGTTCAATCAGGAGTTAGCATAGTTGAAGTTCAGTAGAAAATCTTCATGATGATGTGTATAGGTACACGCTCAATTGCCAACAACAGATTCTCTGAACTAGTTCATAGGTCATACCACCTCAAAGTCACAATTTCCGGTCATCTGTGTAATTCCCCTGACTACCCAACAGGCATGTACAAATTCCTTTTTTACTTAAATCAGGAATTGTTGGTTTCTGTGGCTTATAACCTAGAATCACAGCCAACATAACTGGTTTAACTGCTTGTTAATTGGCAGATTTACACTTGTTTTCAAATTTTCTTGGGCGTGTAACTGGCATTAAGCTTTGGGCAGGAAAGATGGAAAGGCTGCCAACTAGACAGAGAAATGCTTCTCTGTTACCTAAAGTGACTATTTTATACTTGGTTAATCTTTTATATTTACTTAGCTATAGATTTTTTAAAAATCATATTGCCCATCTGAATACTTACGAAGAAAAAATATAAGCAAAATAATAAACTACAACATGCCTGTCAAGCCACTGGTGCAATGGTTATGGGGTAGCCAACTGCTTTCTGATGAGATTGAAGATGTACTCCATAGGAGGGAGTTTATATCTGGTACTATAGACAGAATCAAAGCCCAAAAGCTGAAGAAGTTATAGGCCCTAGAGGCAAAGCTACTATTTTTACTTTGCTAAATTATCACATTGTCAAATGTCTTTTTTTTTTTAATCAAAGGCAGTTAATGCAAGAAACTCATGGCTGGTCAACGTGCTGCAAATAAGTGACTACTTAGTAATCATCCCTAAATGAGATGTCATTTCACTCCCTCCAAGGCTCAGAGAATATCGGTGAATTAGGAATGGAAAGAACATAAGAGTGGGACAATGAGTAGAACGTCATGAAACACTGTCTTCTGGGCATAACATGCCTGTTACATTCATGAATTCATAGTAGCTGCAGTTGCCTGTAAAGCCAAGCCGGTCAGCATTGGATCATGGGAGGGGGAGGGGCTTGTGTGGCCCTACCACCACTGAAGAACTATTGACTATTGATGGATGGATGCTGGGAAAGAGTCACTGTCTTCAACAGTGTAAGCACTGGTAAGTTTTCTGTGCCCTAGTACATAGATCCTCATCCGTGCCCACATAGATAAACTCAAACAAAAAGACATGAAAGTGGGACAGAGACTTGGGTAGGAATGATTTTTTTACATGTATGTATGTATGTATGTATGTAAGTATGTATGTATGTATGTATATGTGTGTGTGTGTGTGTGTGTGTGTGTGTGTGTTTGTGTGTGTGTGCATGTGAGTAAGTGGAGCTGGGTAAGTATGAGCTGAAGGTATTAGAGACATGTACAAAATTACCAAAGAATACTTTAAAAAAAATTTTTTTGAAGTGCAAGACTTCCTGAGTTTGAGGCCAACCTGGTCTACATACTGAGACCCTCACTTTAAAAAAAATAATTGAGGGTCAGAAAGATGACACTGTGAATAAGGTGCTTGCCACCAACCCTAATGACCTGAGTTTGATCTCTGAGACCCACATAGTGGAAGAAGAAGACCAACTTCCTCCAAGTTGTCCCCTAACATTCCTCACATTCCTGCGCATGTGTGTGCATGCACACACACACAAACACACACACACACACAAATATACATACATACATGTAAAAAAAAAAAAAAGAGGCTGGAGAGATGGGTCAGTAGTTAAGAGTCCTGACTGCTCTTCCAGAGGTCCTAAGTTCAATTCCCAGCAACCACATGGTGGCTCACAACCTTCTGATGACCTCTTCTGGTATGTCTGAAGACAGCTATGGTGTACTCATATAAATAAATAAATAAATCTTTTAAAGATAAAGAGGTCTAATTCACATACCATAGCAATTTCATAGTTTTTAGTGCATTCACAAAGTTGTTCAACATAACTGTTCCAGAACATTTCCATCAACCTCCAAAAGAAACCTTGTATCTATCAGCAGCTACTCTCCCGCTGTAGGCCCAACCCCTGCAATCATAAGCCTATTTCTTGTCTCTATGATTGAACTTAACTCAGAACAAACTGTTCATCTCAGACTGTGCCAACCCTTCTAATATTAAAGACATTAGGGTGTCACCCCTCTTCTATCTGAAGACGTTCTTCAATGCTGCTGGGATCCAGTCTGCAAACTTTGATACACATACACAAGCAATGCCAACACCATCAGCTTATCCATTGACTGAGAAGACTATAACTTGTGCCTCAGTTTCAGAAAAGTTATAATGTGAATGAAAACAAATCCACCTCTTAATAACAGTGAATACTGTAACAGAGGGGGTTATTGGGAGCATTACTATTTCATTGCTATTTATAAGGTATTTATATGTTCAGATGATCTCATTGTGTAACTTCTGGTGAGAGAGTTGGAGAATATAGCTGAAGAAATACAAAACTAGGATGAGGATGATAAAAGCTGCCATCTCAAGGTTTGGGGCAATTAGAAATTTAGTTGTAGAATCATTCTGCTCCTGTTTCAAAGCCTTTTTGGAGCAAAGACTAAACAACCCATCAGTGACTAAAAGGAGCTCAAAAGAAGAAGAGCTGGAGGCGAACTCACAAAGTGAGAGCAGTTTGGCCTCAGCCCTCACGTGAAGACAGTCAGTGTCCAGACTGCTGATTCTCTTCTGTGGGCCGTTCTCCATCCCTCCCTTCCCTCTCTGTGTTGGGCAGCTGACAGTTCCAGATATTCTTCCTGGTCAGTAGACTCCTCTGGCTTCTGGCGTGCTGAATATTTCAGGGATTTTGAAGATGGAGAAAGCAAACAGGCATTTATCTGCCCTCACACAATTCACCACTTGCCATCGCTCAGCCCAGGGAGGACCAGTTTTGACACAGGCTTCTTTCTTCCTTCCTGGTAGGCAACACCTCTGTCTTGACTGCAGTTCTGGTAAGAGTTCCCACCCCTTGTCCCTCCCTCCTAGAACTTCCCAGTACCTGATTCCTGGATGCATCTCCCTCCCTTGTTGGTAGCTTTAATGTTGTCCACACCTTTGCAAAGCATCCCTTTGTAAATTCTGCTATGATTCCTGGACTTTAAGTGCACTTTTAACTTCCTGTTGAGGGCTCCCTCTTCCCTCTAGGAGTGACTCACAGCAGCCTGGGCCTCTCCTTCCTCCGTGAACCTCAGTCCTGCCACAGATACTATTGCTCCCTGTGTGTTGCACTCAAACTGCCCCAGGGTCTGTTTTGCCATAAAAAGGAAGGTTTAAAGTTTGGACCAGTAAGTGAAGTTCAGAGAAAGATAATAATAAATAATAATAATAATAATAATAATAATAATAATAATAATAAATAATAATAATAAATAATAGTAATGCCCAACCTGGCCTACAGATCAAAGTGATGGCTTAAAATCTGATATCCCATTGACAGAATTGAGAACCCGATTCCCAAGATCAGTATCTATTTCTCAGCTGGCATGGAATCCAGAAGGCAAGGGCCGTTACTTATTGGCCCCCTTAAATCCAAATGACTCTCTTCAAATTTAGACTGCTGGTTTCAGACAACCATCTTGCCATTTCAAAGCTTTTCAAATTGAACATGTGCAAATCAAACTCACAATTTTCCTCTTCCTGTCCTCAAACCTGGGTCATTTCCAACGTTCCCTGTTTCATTTCACTCTGCCACTCTTTCTTCATCCTATCTCCTTCATCCTTCTGGGACATAATTTTCAAATATTTTATATCTTATCAGTGGACATTATCAGGGATCCATTTGCTTTTCTTCATCACCATGCCTACAACCTTGTAAGCCACCATCAATTCTTGACAAAACAATCGTGACTGTGTATTACTTGCCTCAGTAATATGGCGGAAGAACTGACAATGGAAGCTTAAGGAGGGAACTGTCAATCTTTGTTCTCAGGTCATCATGGTGGTGGGGACAGTTTGTGGCAGTCGCCTGAAGCAGCTGGCCACAGTACATCCACAGTCAGGAAGGAAAAGTAACAAAGCGATTGGACTCATCTCACTTCTCACACCAATTACCCTTATCCAGATAATCCCCAAGGCTGTGCCCAGAGGTTTGTCTTATTGATTCTGTGTCCTGTAAGGTTGACAATAGTAGCAGTCATAATAATCTTTAGACATAAGACCTCACCTCCTCTCTAAACCATTTGCCATTCAGATCTGGGATAGGCTTCACTGTCCACTTGACTAGATGTGGAATCACTAAGAGATAAAACTCTGGGCAGGTCTGTGGGGTCATTTCTTCAGAGGTTTAGCTGAGAAGGAAAGACTCACCGCGAATGTGGACAACATCATCCCATGATCTGGGGTCCTGAACAGAACAAAGAGAGGAGGTGGAGGAAGCAACCTGAATACCAACATTCATCCCGTTTCCTGACTGCATATGCAGTGTGACACCTGCCTCACATTTCTGCCACCATCCCTTTTCCACGACAGACTACACTCTCAAACAGAACAAAGCAACAAATTCAGAAGAGTTGGTGGGACATCTCAAGCCACCCTGTAAGATTGCAAGGACTTCTGTATGTCTCCTGTTCTTTCCAGTGGCTTTGGCCTTTTCTTTTCTATGGCCCTCCCTTAAGACTCGGTGATGGAAAGCAGAATTTGCAATTTTTAGTAGGCTATCACTGGAGCCTTGACTCTCAGTGACTATTCTTGTCATTTCCTTCTGAAGTCAGGAACAGATTAAGGATCTGTCCCTGAAAAAGACATTTACCTTTTGAGGAAGAGGGAAAGTTCATTTTGTAGGGCATCCTTCAGGGGCTCTCAGAAGGAGTTGGGGGTCTTTACTGGGCCTCTCTGATCAAGAGTTTTCAGCTATTAGTCATTTTCCCTGACATCTAATTAAAATTGTTTGGCTAAATTGCTTGTAGCCAAGTTAATTGCTTCCTCCATAAGATTTGGGATCAAATTCATTCCAATTAGAGAGGATATGCTTGAGAGGTGATTAATAATCAAAGTGGAATTTGAATGATTTGGGAATTCCCTTTTGTTTAGGAGAATTGGGATTACCATGTCCTATCCCATTCTAGAACCTTGGTAAGTGAAAACCAAGTTTCCTGGATGATAGAGATCAAGGTCCAAATGTCTTTCTTCCTTTCTCTCTCTCTCTTTCTTTCTTCCTTCCTTCCTTCTTTTCTTTCTTTCTTTTTCTTTCTTTCTTTCTTTCTTTCTTTCTTTCTTTCTTTCTTTCTTTCTTTCTTTCTTTCTTCCTTCCTTTCTTTCTTTCTTTCTTTCTTTCTTTCTTCTTCTTCCTCTTCTTCCTCTTCTTCTTCTTCTTCTTCTTCTTCTTCTTCTTCTTCTTCTTCTTCTTCTTCTTCTTCTTCTTCTTCTTCTTCTTCTTCTCCTGCTCCTCCTCCTCCTCCTCCTCCTCCTCCTTCTTCTTCTTTTTCTTCTTCTCTTCTTCCTCTTCCTCCTCCTCTTCCTCCTCCACCTCCTCCTCCTCCTTCCTCCCCCCCTCTCCATGTGTGTGCATGTGCATGCATATGTATGCCTGCACTTGAACCCACAAGAGTGTGAATATGTGTGGACACAGGTATGTGACGGTCAGAGGCCAACCTCAGGTATGATTCCACAGGGTCTTTCATTGACCTGGAGCTCACCAAGTAGGATAGGGTGGCTGACCTGTAAGCCAAAGATTCACCTTTCTCTATCTCCCCAGCACTGAGATTACAAATGCATACCACCATGCTCAGATATTGTATGTGGTTCTGGTGGGGCAGGGTCAAACTTGCATCTTCATGCTTGCACAGCAAGCACGTTACCAGCTAAACTATCTCCCTAAGCCCCCAGCCTCTCTCTGTTAACTCCTGCATTTAACACCTATGGTACAAATATCTTTTTATAGACTCCAACTCTGCTTCATACTGGTTTCTCCTGAAATTACTTTCTGTGTTAAAGCCAATCCTGGTTTTGCCTGAATAGAGGTCCACAAGGGAGAAGCAGTTCCTCTCCCCCTGTTGCTTCAGACTCCACCATTTGAAGCCAGGGTTCTAATAGCAGCAGCAGCAGCAGCAGCAACCATGGGATAGACATGCTCACCACCAAGAAGTGAAGCCAACCAAAGAAGCATCACTATTCTGTCCTTAGCTATGTCTAGACTGCTGCCAGAGGGTGCTGCTGATACGTCCTCACACACTAGACTGGCCCAGACATATATTTCTTAGTTGATATCAGATCCAATCAAGTTGACCATCAGGGTTAACCATCAGGATGGTCCTTTCAGAAGATGAGCCTAATTTTAAAATTTGTTCACTTCTCAAAATTGAAGAACTCTTTGATGATATCCTTGGCCTCAATAAAGCCCTGCTATCTTCACCCTCCTCCCATTTGTCTAATCTATAGCTAAGGGTCATGCAGTAGTTTCAATCTTAAGGGTGGGGCAGTTGTGATGTTTCTCTTTTCTTCTATGTGGTGTTTCAAACTCCAAAGACAGGCAATCTTGTATGTGTACATTTGTTTTAGTTTGGTGGGTGGAGTTAGATTTGGAAGAGCATTGTTGAGAGATAATCTCATGTTCAAGGTGTTAGTCAACTAAGAACCACCCACATTCCAGAACCAGGTGCCTCCCTGCCTTCAGTGACTGCACCAATGTCCTGTCATCACTAAGAGCCAGTACAACATTTCCAGGAATGAGTTTTTACCTATGCACATGTTCCATAGCCCTTATAAAGCCCACCATCATAACCTAGTCTGCCGCTGTTCAGGGGCAGTCATTCTGTGTCCCTCTTCCCCAGTGCACTTCTTGCATGAGGTCTATCCTGTGGTGTGGTTGCATGAGGTCTATCCTGTGGTGTGGTTGCATGAGGTCTATCCTGTGGTGTGGTTGTTCTGGCATTCCTTAACCTCCAATTGACAAGACACTCTTTTGCAGCAAATCCTTCATTAGTGGATTGGCACAGACAGGCTTGCTGATGTTTATGCTCCTCTCCAGGGTCTGAGCCATATTAGGACCCTACTCCATTGACGCCACACTTGACAGATTCACCTTCATGGACTGCTCTGGCCTTTATCTATCACCAGCTAAAGTAATTCCTCTCAGTCGGTGTAAATACTTTCTTAAGTTCAAGAAACTGACCGATGAGCATTGGGAATCCCCTATAGTACTCTTGGAGGGGGACATAGGCCAGGAACAATCTTTAAGACCACAGATAACACTCTTCAAATGACCCCACTCCCACCCTTTCTCTTAGGTGGAACTTCATTCCTAAACTTGGTTTTTCACTTTTTAGTGTCACTCAAAAGCCCTGGTATTAGGCACTGAGTCTCCTCAGGCTATTAGTCCCTGGACCCTGTTGAATGTAGTGATAACCCACTGAAAGACCAATAGCCCCATCATTGCTAAAGGACAACGCTGCGCGTTTCCATCATCTCTGTGGTCACATATTTCCCCTATGTACGTGCTTCCATCTCGATAGAGAGTCCGCCATTGTGGCCTGATCACTTGAGCTCTCGCTCTCTCTCGCTCTCTCTCTCTCTCTCCGTGTCTCTCTGTCTGTCTTTCCATCTCCATTTTTGTGCCCCCTCTAATAAATCTCTTGTGTGAGGACTGTTGCATGGTGTGATTGTTGTGTTCCTTGGCCCTGATCACCAAGACACTCTTTCACCTCAAAATCCTTTCAGGCATCCTCCCCTCCTCACTAGCAGTTGGATTTCATGAGCCTGTGCTTTTCTGCCTAAGAGAGCAATCAATAAGAACCCCCACATTTGTTCAAATTTCAGCCAGATTCATATCAGCTTGATGTCTGATTTACATGTAGGTAGGAACAACTGGCCATTCCAAGAATATAAACTTATGGACTCTGTCTTAGTCAGGGTTTCTATTCCTGGACAAAATATCATGACCACGAAGCAAATTGGAGAGGAAAAGGTTTATTCGGCTTACACTTCCATACTGCTGTTCATCACCAAAGAAAGTCAGGACTGGAACTCAAGCAGGTCAGAAAGCAGGAGCTGATGCAGAAGCCATGGAGGGATGTTCTTTACTGGCTTGCTTCCACTGGCTTGCTCAGCCTTCTCTCTTATAGAACCCAAGACTACCAGCCCAGGGATGGTCCCACCCACAAGGGGACCGCCCCTCTTGATCACTAATTGAGAAAATGCCTTACAGCTGAATCTCATGGAGGCATTTCCCCAACTGAAGCTCCTTTCTCTGTGATAACTCCAGCCTGTGTCAAGTTGACACACAAAACCAGTCAGTATAGACTCCACTATTTAGCATTTAATTCTTAATAAGCTTGTTTGCTTGCCTGTCTTCTACTGACTCACTAGTCAGTCATGCTTAACAATCATGAAACAATAAATTCAACTCCAACCCAAGAAACTGGTAACACAAAGGTAGAGAAAAATTATTTACAATTTTGCTAAGTCTGTGTGGGGGTCTAATGTCTTCTTTGTCATGCATATGGTAATCTTACAAATTCTAGAAAGCCAGGAGACAAAAACTAAAAGGCAAAGATCTAAGCGTGAGGCATGTTAAAGGTTGTCTCCATTATCTGTTTGGAGAGGCAGGTTTACTTTGTTTTTTGGGGTTTTTTTTCTAATTTTTAAAATTATGAGTATATGGGTATCTGTGTATGTATATATGCACATGAGTATGGGTGTCTTGGAGGGCAGAAGAGGGCATCAAATCCCCTGAAACTGGAGTTACATGTGGTGATGAGCTGACCAATACTGGGAACCAAACTTGGACCCAAGAGTAGTACATGCTCTTAACCTCAGGCCTTCTCTCCACCCCTACAGGCAGTTTGATTTTCATTCCCAGTCGAGAAAAATGAGGTATTCAAGATCACACATTTTGAAAGAGAGAACTAGGTTTTATGGGATCTACAACTTCTACCCATTCAGAAGTCTGGTGGAGCCTTTGGTGTCTTCTCTTTGGAGGTCTGCTTTTGGCTCCCATTCCCTCATTCTTGTTCAGCACACTAATTTTGCAAGGTACAAAGATGTCTTAATCTTTTAGTCAAAAGAAGAGGCATAGTGTCTCTGTTTATAATATGTTTTCTCTGGCTACAGCTTCATGACGGGGTCATATTACAGTACCCATATGCTGTACAATTTGTCCACTTAAGTTGAAGAGTGAAATACTTTTGTTATTTGATATTTTTAAACATAGTGTTATATAACCCAACCTGGCTTCATTATGCAGTCAAGGATGACTGAGCTCCTGGCACATTTTCAAGTGCAGAGATTATAGACAGGTACCAACGCATCCAGCCTACTTCAGTGGTTTTAAAGACTATTTGTCCCATCCAGCAGGACCTAGTTATTCCGTGGGTCGAGGAGGACCAAGGCCTGCAAGAGAAGCGGGCGGTGAAAGGGGAGTGAGACCAAGCAAAGAGTTGTCAAGGTCTGTTTAATGAAGGGTAGGAGCCTGATTATAAGCACACAGTGAGAGAAAATAGGGAGGGGTTGAGGGGGCATAATAAATACAGAGAAAGGGATGGACATCTGGGGCGAATGCTGATTACAGGCTTCTCGTAGCTTATCTTGGAATGTCGGTCCCCTAACAGTTCCAGGTGGCCTTCAAACATTCTGCAGTTTATCTTGGAGTGCTATAAACAGTCCCAGGCACCAAACGGAGACATGGAGGAGGAGGTGAAGCTGCCTTAATCTAAGCAGTTCTAGGCGCCAAGTGAAGGAGGGAATGAAGCTGGCAGTCTCAGGCGCCAGGTGGAGGCAATGAAGGAGGGGGTGACATAATTCCCTTCAAAGGGTCAGCTGGATCTTTAGGGTGAGAGTTACTGGTGGGACCTAGTTTCCCACAGTTTGGTCTCTCACAACTATTGAGCATCTTTTCTCTTATCTAAACTGGTTGGGGTCAGAAGGGTTTGGGATTTGAGATATTCTGGATTTGATAATGAGGCATCATTATCAAGTGATATGATGGGATATCAAATGGAATGGGACTGAGTTCTAAACACAAAATTCACATACGTCTCACCGCAGCTTATATAATACACAACTGAAGGTCATTTTATCCAATATTTTCACTATGCCAGTATTTTGACTTTGATCCATTATGTCAGGGGCAGATTTCTCACTTGTGGCAACATATTGGCTACTGTGTGGCCTTTCACCCTGTGATCATATTCACAGGAATGATGATATTCTAACGAGACATGCCTGCTCCTCCCTTTGGCCATCAGACTATTGAAATGGACCCTAATAACTCCCAGTCTCAAGCTGGGAGAAGAAAAAGACTGAAGGTTGGGGCCAGGTAGATGGGAAGCTTCTCTTCTAGAAACAGACTTTATACAATTCTGACATGTCAGCCCCCCAACAGGAGAGGCTGCAGCCCAGTGATGATGGGCAGGACTATATCTTTCCTAGGATGGCTTAGTTATGAATATCTCAAACCTCACATTAGGACCCCAGACATGGACTATTGGGAGGCGGGGCTGGTCACTGATTTTCTCTGTTCTTTTTTTCAACATGGTGACATCTGGGGAAAAATGTTTATACACACACACACACACACACACACACACACACACACACACAGAGTTTTTCACTATTTGTTTATTTATCTGGTCTACTAAAGACAAGTGGTTGAAGTTTGTTAGGGGCTCTGCCAAGGCCCTAGCAACCCAAAAATACCAGACAGAGAACACTGACAGACGAATAAGGAGATTTTCATCCAAACCTAGCTTGTTAGTCAGTATATTAATTGGAAATGCTGACAGGAGCACAGGTGACTCAAAAGCTCAACTGGGAAGTCCCACCTCCAATATGGTTGTTGACTCATAAGCAGATACACACAGAAGACTCCTATCCCCTGCCCGGTCAGACATCTGTGGAGGATGTGGAGGTCAACCTTGTGAAGGAAAAAAGTAGGATGGAAAGTGAGGTGCCACCGACTCATGCAACTCCTGGAAGAGTCCTGATCTGTCTGTCCTACAGCATTAGATCCAAGATGGCTCCCAGAACACGGGTGAGACAGCAAAATAAAACCAAAGCCAGGTCAGTGGCTGCTTCCCCTGGCTGCTTCCCCCTGTCTTCCCCTAACAGGTGACTTGTTATCCCCCATCTATCTGCCCCGTGTCCCCATTCCCTCACCCCACCCCTTTTTTTCTGAATTACCTCATCAGGCAGGGCTCTCATTGGGGCACAGTGACAGTGTGGTGAAATATGATTGGCCAAGGATATAGGGGCTTGGGATTGGCTCAAACACTGTATATATTGGGATTTGCTATGTGCTGCTCAGTAAAGTCAGATGTACACCCTGATGTTGGTCTCTGGAGTCTGATTCCTGGGATTCATCATGTGACTCCACCATCTCTCACCCCCATCCTAGGTCCTGTTCCCACACACATCTACTGCCCGTGTGCCCAAATCATCCTTACTACCTACCAAAAATCATGTGCAGCTGAGGCAGGAGGTAGTGATTGGAATCTCATGTAAGTATCTTACAACTGTCCTTCCAGGAGAGAAATGTTAACACACACATTACCATTGCCATAGATCAGCTATCAGCAATAGTATTCTGTTCATTTGGTTGCCATGACTGTGGCCAAGATCTTCTGTAGAACTCTATTGCAACTCTGCTTTGTAACTATGAGAGGCATGTTACACATGAAGGAAATAGCCATATCAGCATTCAAAAGACTAATTGGATGCTTTTGGATTTTAGACTTTTGGGGTTGGGATTCTCAATTTGTTCATTTAGCTTTGTAACCTTCATCACAATCCATTTTAGAATATTCTCAGCACCCCATAAAGGAAAGCCATACTCATTACATTCACCAGTAGTCAATCCCTAGGTGTCCCAATCCCTAGGCAAATACTCATCTATTTTTTTCTGGTCGTAATTAATTTGCTACTCCAAACATATGAACATGTGAGCATTTTCCATGCCACTTTTCTGTGTATGTTTTGGCTGATCTTAATTCTCTTTTCTTTTTTCCTGTTATGTTTGTTGTAGGGTGTATGTATGTGCATGGGAGGCACAGATGACTTGTAGGTATCATCTCTCTTCCTCCACCATGTGAATCCCAAGAATAGATCTCAGAACATCAGGTTTGGTGTCAGGTGCCCTCTCGCCACTGGGATATCTCACCAGCCACTTAATTTTCTTTAACCTTCTTTCAATACTTTAAAACAAAAACAATATCCAGAGTTTAAGCCCTGTGATGCTTTGATTTGTCTGACATCCATCTTACTCATCTTGAAATTCAGCTCATAGATATGGCCCCACTGATAGTTTCATTTCAGAGACATCAAATGCTTGACTATCGTGAGACTATTAAACTTGTACCCAGTTCATAGGGGTCCTAAACTTCCCAGTTTGTAACTTTTGATTTGCTGAGTTGTAACACGTCAAGAACCACCCAAAATATCTGACGCAATTTGTTAAATGGTATGAAATAGAAAGGTAAAGTAATAAAAAGAGAATTATCTGTAACAATTTCCCCCTGAGAAATGTGGCATACTATTGAAATATTCATTCTAGCTATCATTTTTCTAGAACAAAGACCTCTTTTTGGAACTACTTGGCCTCATCAATTAATTATTTGCTTTCATTATCAAAACAGGGCCACTGACTGGAAACTACCAGTTTTCCTTGCTTATTATAGCAATTAGTTATAATGACTTCTAGTGAGCCCTTGGGTTCTTTCCCTACTTGCTAAAGAACTATAGGATTTAAATCACCTCTCTATTGCTGCACAAAAAACTACCCTAAGTTTTAAGTTCTGGCTTAAAACAACAATAACCATCATGATGTTATATCATGTAATACCGTATGCCTTTAATGGATCAGGAATTTAGGAAGAGCTCTAGCAGACCATTTGGCTTATGCTCTGCAGTAATTGCTTTTCTTGTTACTAAGCAAACACCTAACAAGAAGGGATAAAGGGATGAAGGATTTCTTTGGGCTCGTGGTCTTTGGGCTCGTAGTCTATAGATCATCATGGCAGGGAAGGCACAGTGGTTGGGACAGCTCAAGTCTGTTCCTTACTACTTCCTCACTTTTCAAGGGAACAGGAGCAGAGGGAGGTAAAGAAGCAAGACCAAGCTGTACGTCTTAAGCTCTGCCCTCCCGAGACCCACCTTTTCCACATAGCCCTCACCACCTGAAGGTTCTACAGTCCCTAAAACAGCATCACCAGCCTTGGAGCAAAGGTTCAAGCACATGAACTTTGTGGAGACATTTTACATCCGAATCAATTACTAATTTAAAAGGATTTGCCATGGTGGCGCACGCCTTTAATCCCAGCACTCGGGAGGCAGAGGCAGGTGGATTTCTGAGTTCGAAGCCAGCCTGGTCTACAAAGTGAGTTCCAGGACAGCCAGGGCTACACAGAGAAACCCTGTCTCGAAAAACCAAACCAAAAAAAAAAAAAAAGATTTGCATGCAGTCAGACATGACTATGCAGGGAAAAGCAAGCACTTAGAAGAGTGGTTGTCATGGCTAAGCGACTCTTTCTCCGTGCATGAATCTCTCCATATGGGCCTTCTACAAGGGTTGGTTGTGTTTCCTCACAGCATGGCTGAAGTAGAATAGGAATAAAAAGGAGCCCCTCACCCCAGAGTTTGGTTGAAGCCTCTCACTGGCTAAGCAAGACTTCCAGCACAATTTACATTGGCAATGAAGGCTATTGACATAAAGATAATATTTACATGCAGATAGTTCATGTCATGGTGGCAATGAACTAGGCTTAATCATGAATGTCTGTGACCAGGGCTCAGGCCTCATTCCCCTCACAGACATTTGGGGAATCTTAACTAAGATGATTGGTTAACAGAGAAGCTAGTTTACTGTTGTGCCTCTCTGTGTTCTAGGCTGTCACCTGAAATTGCTCAAGAGTCACCCCGTGAGCCCATTCAGCTTCTTTAGCAGTCCTTTAATTGTTTTATAATATGAATTCAGCTTCCTGGGCACTGAAACTGCAAGGACGATTTCTGCATTCTAAAACAGTGCAACCTGCGTTGTCATTCCTTTGGAGCAGTGGTGGTGAAGACCCGGCCCTCTTTCTATTTCCATTGACCAGCAGTGCAGTAGGAAGAAACGTGACTAGCATGGTGCATATGGCAGACTGGCCTATTTAGAAAAAGTGAACTTAAAATTTTGTTCTGAGAAGGCTTCTGTAATCTGAAACTTTTTTCCTTATTTCTGTTTAAAACTATATCAAATCATTCTACAATCATATTATTTAATATATAAATTTATTGCTATACATGAAATAAAGTATGTTTTTAGATATTTAATAAGGATTAATAGCTTCAAACAAAATGGTATTATTGTGAATTTCTTATCTAGGCCCACACTATGTTCTTGGTGACTTACTTTCTTCTAGAGTGCCTTCTTTTATTCCTGATACACACGATCTATATAAAATGTCATTTGAACTGAGCATGGCAGCACTTGCCTTTAATCCCAGCACTTGGGAGGCAGCAGTTGGTGATTTCAATGCCATCTAAATCTACATAGTGAGTGCCTGGCCAGCCAGAACTACAGAGTGAAACTCTATCTCAATAAAGAATAAATTATAATAACTTTTAATAAATTCCAACTCTGTTTCATTTTAGATTCTCCCAAAATGATTTTCTGTGTCAGTCCCAAGGATCTGATTTTACACGAGTTGACACCCACAGCGATGACGGGAAATGCCTAACGCTGCTGCAAGTGACAGTATGTGTCTCTATCCCTGCTGCCAGGACAGACCGCCAGGGAAAGCCTGTATGTCCTAGCCTGAACAGTTGCACGGCATGGCTTCTGTCATACTTTAAATGGTCGAAAGTCAATATGATTTGGCCCAGCTTCAAAGAAAGAAGCCGCAAGATTCTCCTCTTCACTGGAAGATGGTCAAGGCAGTTGCAGAAATATTTTAAGATTGCCTGCTCCTCTAGCTCTGCTGGCTGCATTCCTTGGCTTGTGTAATAATTACTCCTCATTTTTCCCCACTCCCATGATCCCCTTTAAATGTTTGAAAATTTAAGATTTCAAGTATTGTACTTGGTTCTTATGCGTTCTTGGACCGGGCCTAAATGTTTCCTGCTGTGCTGTGCTACTCTGTGCTTCCTGTTTGGTTAACATTTTATTTCCTGTGCTCTGTCAAAAGGCTTGGTCAAAGTTGTAAACTCCCATTATGACGTAGGAGCTATGTTCTATATTCAAATCTGCCAGCAGTCTTGGGGAAAAGTAGGAGTATAGTAACTATTAAATGTAATACAGAAAATGAAATTTAAGTTCTGCCCCTTTTATTGGCATTGTTTTGTTTTGCTTTGGTTTGGTTTGTTGACACTTGGTAACGTAAATTGGCCTGGAACATTGTGGATCCTACCTAGGCTGGCCTTGAACTTGTGGCAATTCTCTTGCTTCAGCTTCCCACTTGCCGAAATTACAGGTGTTAGACACCACACTGGGCCTCTCTTTATATTGACAGAATTTGTCATGTGTGGTGGATGAGACATGCCTACAATCCCAGTCTTTTGGATATGGGCATATGAGGATCAAGAGTTCAAGGCCAGCCTCAGTTACATAGCAAGTCTAAACCAGCTTGTGCTGAGATTCTATCTTTAAAAGAAAATAGAAAGAATTTAATGGCCATTTTAAAGAAATATATGTTTTAGAGGACACTATTTCAGGTCTCAATCTGCTTACTTGCTCTAGCTTTTAGCTAGACCACCGAGGATACAACACACTCTGACCTCCACACACATGCCATGACACATACATGCATGTAAAATAATAAACCTAATATAAAAACCCTCAGAATCTTCCCATATTTTTCTTCTCTGAAGTCTCAAGCATGTTGGTTTTATCTTTAACTAGTGATCTTAAAATGACGTTTATAGTTTGTCATATCAGATACAGTAAAGTCCAATGAATTATGAGTAGAAAAAAAACCAACCTCTTAGTCTATGTATTATAACAGAATATGTAAGACTATGACATTATATAAGAACAGAACATTGTTTTCTCCAGATAGATGGATGGATGCATGGATGCATAGATTGGTGGGTGGAAAGATAGATGGATAGATGGCTCATCAAGTCGTTTGTGCTACCCATATGTTCATGCCGTGAGGCCACCTCACCTGCCTCATGGCCAACTCCTTCTCTGGGCTCTTCTCCCCGGAACAAAAGCCTAGCCTTTTGTTCTATCTCCTCTACCCAGTCATTAGCTATTCAGACTTTTATTAACCAATCAGAGATAATTGGTGAGCATTCCTTATAGCACACTGATACAGGTGATTCTTTAATATTCATGACAATGCCTGTGTCCATACTGTAACTAGATCTCAGGGCACAGAAATCAGCATCCAAATACACAGAGCACAAGACCGGCTTCCAACATCTGCCCCTTTTAGTCCAAAAAAAGACTCCTTTTTCATATTAATAAACCATAGACAATAACAACAGTTATTAAACTATCAGGTAAGAATTGTATTCATAATTGTTCTGGTTTAAGCATTCAAGAGATAGATGGAAAGGTGGAAGCACTAGAAGACTCGATGGTCATGCATTACAAGCAGCAGCCCAATGGGCTGGAGCGCCAGAAGAAGACATTTGAGCCACAGTCTCTAGAAACTGTTCTCAGGATGAACTTAGAAAAGCTTTGAGCACAAGCAGTGCTGACTGAGGTGTATATACCAAAGTGTCATACGCTATTTGACAGAAGGAAGGTCTTCTGTACTAAATAAAACAGGAGAGAAGAGACCATGCTCCACTGCCTTATGCCCATTCAGGTCTAACCACTTTAACTGGAATGGCATATCCATGATCCCGCTAGAAAGCAGACACTAATGCTGGGACATAATCTCTCTCCATACTTAGAACAATGTTTAGCATGAAGTGTGTACTGAATCATGAATTGATTCAACAAACATTTATAGCTTGACTTTTATTTATATATTCATAATCCCATGACAACTTACAGAATTAATATGACTATGACAAACATGTATTCATTTTATTCAGTAAATCTAGAGATATAAAAGTACACTTTTATCAATTGTACTATTAGTTCAAGCAAGCACCAAATAACACTGAAGGTGTACCTAAACACAACATGGGTATTCCCCATACCTAAGAGGAGGCAGGAGGATTGAGACTTTGAGGTCAGCCTGAGATATACAATGAGACATTGGCTCAAATAAATAAATAAATACATAAATAAATATATTTACTATGAAAATGAAAATACTACCTGGAATATGAAAAAATAAAATTCAGTGTTAGATAAAAGTTATACTTGTCTTCAAGTTACATTAGATATCTAAATATAGGTCTTTCTTTTTTAGTCAATAATTTACAAAGCCCAGATTCCAGTTCATATTTTTCCATTCTCCCAATCTTCTAACTCCATGGTCATTCAGAATCTTTAACCTGAGAGGATATGGCAGTCTCAGAATGTTCCCAGTTTCCTAGAACAGCTGCTTTCCACCCAGTCCTATTTCTGAGCTCAGTATAAAATCCCTGTAGCACAATGGCAAAATGCAAAACAAAAAAATATGTGCATCCTACATCCGCCATTTAGCGAGACACCCCCTTGCTTGATGCTTCCTCACTACTGAGGTTGTCAGGAAGTGTAAACATTTCCCTAGAAACTGGAGGGAAAAAGAAAAAGTCCACTTGTGTTAAAGATTCTATGTCCAGTTAGAGTGTTACAGAAGAGACAGATTATCTTGGGCTATTTTTATTCTTCTTAAATATATATAAAATTAGCCGGGCAGTGGTGGAGCACAAAGTTAATTCCAGCACTCAGGAGGCAGAGGCAGGCAGATCAGAGTTCAAGGCCAGCCTGGTCTACAGAATGCGTTCTGGGACAGCCAAGGTTACACAGAGAAACCCTGACTGGATAAACAAATGTATATATAATTCATTTTCCACGCCTGTGTCCAACCTAATATCCTCATAACTGTCTAAAACTTTAAAATGCAGTTTTAACAGACTTCTAATCTAAGAAGACCCTCAGATAGCACCTGAGGCTTGCACCTCCCACTCTGTAACCAACAGACCAGATACAGATGAAGTACCTAAGGGTGTTCCGTGTCCTCACTTGTGAGATATGAGCTGGAATGAGTGGAGTCAGGAGTTCAGGTATGGCGGCACATCCTGCCCCACAAGTTCAACATTGGTTTGGGCCATAATGAGTTCAAAGGTTAGTTACAGCAAGTCTCTGTCCAGGGAGGTCTGACAGATGGATCCCACGTGACCTCAGATGTCATTCCTGTTACAGAAATGAAGTCACCCTGTGTCACACTTACAAGCGCTGCTATATGCACAAAACTGGCTTCGTCCTCTAGGCCTTACCTAGGATAAGCGTACAGACCGAAAGCCAGAAGTTTCTGGATGGTTTACGACCTGCCTTTAGGAGTTCTCATGTACTCAAATTTAGTTTCTCTGGGACTTCACTAACCCAATGTTTCAGTTCCTTTTAGCCTAGCTGAGTGGGGCCGCTTTCTCAAAGCTGTTTCTCACCTTGGGGACTGTCCCTCTTTCCTGCAGCTGACTTTACAAAGGGTGTGCACGCCCTCCTTGTTGGACAGGAGAGGTTACAGACAAAGCTGATGGCAGGGTTCAGGTGATGCCACTGTCTGAATTATCACTAATTTTTGAAGTAGTCATACATATTTCTTGCTGTACCCAGAGCATCTCAGACTTGCACTTGTATCCAGTTCCTACCCCCAGTTCTCTAAATCCATTCAGTCAGGAAGGTGGACAGCTTCTCCTCGATCCTTTCCTGAATATTTTCATTCCGTTTAAGTTTGACTTCATATGCTGGCTGGCCGAGGCTTATTTGCTTCACCACAGTGACTTCTACATCAAGTGTTTCTGCTTCCCACCTGGTTTTCCTCAGACGCAGCCTCTGTTACAGCGCTCCCTGGTTTAAGAGCTTGTCACATTTCTCTCTGGATACAACCTGTACAGTGGATCTCAGTCCCATATAACCGAAGGTATGGGTTGGGCCAACATAAATTTGGCAACAGTCAAAAGTTTCTGAACTTTTAGAATCTTCTGAACTACATGAAATTAATTCAAATTAAACCTCATAAAGACTCTGCTATGTTTCCGAGGAACTCACCAGCTTTGGATCACAGGAACTCCCTGCAGCCTTGTGTCTGGAACACACATGTGCTAGCCACAAACACATGCCATCACACAACGCCAGGCCAGTATCTGCAGCCGAAACGGTTCGTACTTTACCTGTGCTTTGATTGTGTGGATGAGTTTTCTGTCCTTATAGAACATTATAGCACCTAATAGCATTCCTCAGCATTTATGCATATAGTTAGTCTGTCTGTCTTTCTTTCTTTCTTTCTTTCTTTCTTTCTTTCTTTCTTTCTTTCTTCTTCCTTCCTTCCTTCCTTCCTTCCTTCCTTCCTTCCTTCCCTCCTCCTCCTCCTCCTCCTCCTCCTCCTCCTCCTTCTTCTTCATCTTCTTCTTCTTCTTTTTTAATATTTGAGCTGCTAATTTGAGTTTCATTTAAAGATCATTAAAGTAATTTTGATCTTGTTTAGGATCAGAATTTCTAACAATTTCTAAAACAGACCCACACACGCTTCTGGTATTTTGCATCACATATTTATAAGGCAGCATTTTCAGCATTCAGTGTTCTGCCTGCATGCATGCCTTCAGGCCAGAAGAGGGCATCAAATCCCATTGCAGAGGGTTGCGAGCCACCATGTGGTTGCTGGGAATTGAACTCAGGACCTCTGGAAGAGCAGTCAGTACTCTTAACCACTGAGCCATCTCTCCAGCCCAAGAATTATTCTAAAATAATTTCTAAAATAGTTTCTCTGAGATTTGCTATTAATAAATGGTTTGTAAACCTCTTTGTGTGTGTGTACACACATACATATATATACATATGTATATATATAATAAAAATATAATAAATACATTACTCAAAAAAAGAGCACCTCCCTCGTGAAACAAAATACTCCATTGTCAATAGATTTTTTCCCTATTTCCTTTTTTTCCTAATCTAATATATACCCATATTAGTCAATATTAGCTACTTTACCAAACATAGTAGTTCAATAAAGGGGAGTTTTAAAAAATCTCTACCTTTTTTTTTTAACTGTCTGCTCTACACAATCACTCGGGCTCCTTCTGTCTCTTTTCTCAGCCATCTCTAGAAGCCTGCTCAGCAAAGGGGATGGAATTACAATATAGGATCAACAGCTTGTAGTAGGATCGACAGGTTAGCTTAACATAAAACAAAAGTGCTTTCTACAAGCCTCTGGCTGAGGGCAGGTGAAACATATCTCTGATGAAGAAACGCTGAATGCTTACGTGGCCATGCAGAGACCATGATGGTGAAGGCAGCTCTCCCAGAGGGAGGCTTAGTTGTTGACCCTGTGACCTCTCCAGATATGGGAAACTCAACTGCATAGCTGTTACAGTGAGGAACTGTATTCAAACTCTCCTCTGTTAAATAAAATTAAAAGAAAAGGAAAAGGTGAGAGACCAAGTGCAGCAGAGCAACTAAGTTACAAGTAGACATTTTGGTGAGAAGAGGTATTAAGATGAGGTCTCACTATATAGCCCAGGCTGGCCTCAAATTCACTGTGGAACCCCATCTGACTTCACCTTATGGCAGTCCTGCCTTAGCCTCTCAAGCAACAACATCTCTGGCTAGCTGCCATCAAACCGAAGAGGTGGAATTATAACCAAGTTTCAGAATAAACTCCAGTATAGACCTTCATAGGCTCAGAACTGTAGTGTTAACTCCTGAAAACAAATGAGTGTGTGTGTGTGGGGGGGGGGGTCACAGCTAGGACAAGGTGATTATTTACAATACTGACATTTCCAATCCATAGACATGGCATGTCTCTAGAAAGGAGTATTCTGGGCAGAGGGAGAAGAACGAAAGCAGATAAATAAGAAACCATCTTGTTTATACATCTCAGGGTCTATAGAGCAGTTCAAAATGTATAAAATATAAGATATAGATTGTAAGAAATGAGGCATGGCCTCCTGGAAGCAGCCAGACTATGGAAGAGTTTGGAAGCCATGTATTTGAACCCAAGGACGGTTTTAAATTGCAAATTTGGTGTGGCTTGATGTGTATCCCCACAGGTAACTGGGGCAGCAATATATTCGAATATATTTTTAAAGGGGACAGAATTAAAAAACACTTAGAACACTCCAGTAGTTTAGAAGAAACCTAACAAAGATGTCCCAATGATGATGGCAGTCAAAATAAAGAAGAGGCATAGCTGTTGGCATAACTCAGTGGCAGCCTTAGCATGCTTATGGTCCATATGTGCCCTAGGATAGCTATGGGGCAACCCAACACAAAACCATGAACACTTAAAACAGCATGAGCAGATTGTTTTTGCAAGTTTTTTTTTTTCAATCTACCTATGCTTTTCCCAAATGTGAACTTTATAGGTGACAGTGTATCATAACAATGTCAAAAGACTGTACATTTCTCCAAGCCTTAAATTTAACCCCTAGCAACAGAAGAAGAAGAAGGATTCATCACAATAGACTATATGGTGAATGGATACTGGAAGGTAGGCTGAGGTGATAGGAGGGCCAGTCATGGCTCTCAGTCTGCAGAGATATCTCAGCAAGTAAAGTGCTTGCTGAACAAGCATGAGGAGCAGAGTTTGGACCCTCAAGAGAAGCCAGATGCAAGTCTGTAATTCCAGAGTGCCTTACTTCAGCTAGAGTAAAGGGTACAGAGCCAAAACAAAGAGGCCATCTTCCATCCCACACTTACACAGGTGGTTCTCAACATGTAGATTGTAACTCCTGAGGGTGGGGGTGGGAGGTCGGGGGTCAAATGCTCCTTTTACAGAGGTCACATATCAGATATACTGTACATCAGATATACTGTACCATGATTCATAACTAGCAAATTACAATTATGAAGTAGTAATGAAAATAATTTTATAGTTGGGGTCACCACAACCTGAGAAACTGTATTAAGTGTCACAGCATTAGGAAGGTTGAGAACCACTGCTTTAATAAAGTCTTTTAGAAACAAGTGAGTAGTCAATGCTCTTTAGCAAAGGCAACGCCTACATTCCTTCCTTGGTACAGCAGAGGTATCCTGTTCTAGCACCATCTGCACACTAAAGCTCCACCCTGGTACCATTCACTTCCTTTACTACCTAGTCCTGACTTTACCCTGCACGATGAATGGCCTGGGAACCCAACTGCCATGCCAGAGACTGAAGTGCTCACTGATAGTTGTGTTTGTTTGCTCCTTCTGCATTTTCAGTCTTACTCTGTAGCCCACATTGGCCTGAAACTTGTAACAATCCTGTTCCAGTCTCCTAAGTGCTAGGATTATAGCTATGAGCCAATAAGCTTGCTTCTCATTTTCCTTTAGCAATTTCTGTTTCCCAATCTCTTTGGAGGCTAAGGCAGTATATGCTGTCCTGGTGTGCAGTAATAGTAAGGCAGACTGTGCCTGGCGCACATTCATCTTTCACTTGTCCTCCTTTTCCCTCCCTTGGTAAGGCAGCCTTAAAGGTGTTAGACATTTGTTATAGGCACGTGTGGCAGAAACATGGACAGACATATTTGTCTTTCTATAATCTCAGAATGTACTGAGTAAAAATAAATCCACAACCTACATCAGTTTTGTTGGCTAGAGTTTCCCAAATCTCCAGCAGACAGTTGGGAATCAGTTCTTTTAACTGTAATTATTAGCATTAATTCTCAGACCCACAGTATATACATGTTGTGTGTATATATGCACATATGTAACAGGATAAATGATGTCTAAGAGAGGCTACAGAATTCTGAGGCTTTCCTGAAGTCAAAGAAAGAAAGCAGATACAAGCAACAGGAAGAGTCTGCATGCATTGGACTAGAAGTCTTACAAACTGCAGGCATGGACCGGTTCACATCAAATACCAGTCCAAGTGACAGGACATTTCCAGGGTCAGTTTGATGTGAGCCAAGTGTCACCTGCCGGAGTCTCTTTGCTTATGCTGGAGACTGAGGCAAGGGCAAAAGGAGTGCTTGATATAACAATTATCCTATATGAGGCTTATGATAGGTAGCGGGGACAATTGTCATACCTGTCATGTTTTGGTCTTGGGGCACTACTTCTTTTCTAGTCCCAGGTCAGGGGATGGATTACATGTAACATGTCAGTTCATGTGTGCTGTGCTTCTGATTACCATTTGATATATTTAGCTCTTGGTTTATGTTTCACACTGTGCTGGCAGATAATGATTGTTTGCTTGTGCAAGCAAGATATAGACTCATTCTTTCTTGGCACTCATACTCAAAACAGAGTAACTCTGGTCATGGTTGTTGCTTTGTAAAATGGAATAACTCAAGGCAAGTATGGTGGTTTGAATGAGAACACTCCCATGGGCTCATATAGTTTAACTTGGTCTAAAGTAGGTGGAACTATTTGGGAAGGATTAGGAGGTGTGTCACTGTGGGTAGGCTCTGATGTTTCAAAAGCCATTCCCTGTCAGCTTTCTGACTTGTGGTTGTTGTCTCAAGATGTAAGCTCCCAGCTAGTGCTCCAGTGCTCTGGCTTTCATGCTCCCCACCAAGATGGCCATGAACTAACCCTCTGAAACCATGAGCCCTCAAATTAAATGCGTTCTTTTACAAATTGCCTTGGTCATTCCTTTGTTTTATGACTGTAATAGAAAAGTTACTGAGGTCACTAGGCATAGCCTAAAAGGTGATATTCCACATCATAGACCTGGTCAGAGCAGTCCCAGCCCATTCTCTCAGCATTAGTATGCAGTATGCAAGGTGCCTGGATCACCCCTGAAAGGGAGCCAGAGGTTGTTACTGATAGCCCGCGCACACTATAAGTCCACACCCTGCATCAGCTAATACTCCATTTCTGTTTTCTTTGACACTCTTCTAAAAGTTTATACCTACCACATCCATCATTCTCTCCTCAACCTGCTTCAATTTGGCTTTTATAATGATCCTTTTAAAGGCACACTTCTCAAGTCACAAATGTCCTCCATTCTTTATCTATTTCATAGACAGGGTCTCCCAAAATAGCCTAGGCTATTCTTGAACTTCAGAATGTCTGGCATGAGCCTGCCTAGTCCTGGGATTACTGGAAAGAGCTATGCCACCCAATTTAATGACCTCCATTTTGCCATACTCATTTAGAGTTCATTCAGAAAAGAATCCTCAACTGTTTCACTTCTAGCAGCTGGCCCTGCCATCAAACATGCCTGTCACCATGTCTTCTGTACAAACACTTGTCTAAATCACCTTTCTAAAATTTCCATCATGGCAACAGTGCCCCACCCTCACCCCTAGGTAGCATATACTAACAGTGTACCATACCAGCCAGGGTAAGTCTTCAAATGTACTGCATCAACTGCATGACTAAAGTTTCCAGTAGCAACCACTGACTCAGCTCAAACATGGCCTCTACAGAATGTCCTTCTAGAGAGCCCAGTTGGTTTCTACTACCCCCACTACCTTATTTTCTTTATAGAAATGCAGTGACATCAAGACTTATGCATGCTTGTGTTTTGAGACAGACTCCCTCATAGCTCAGGCTGGCTTTATAAACTCATTATATAGTGGAGGATGACCTAGAACCCCTGCTGGTCCTACCTCCACCTCCCAAATGCTGGGATTACAGACATGCCACCCAGTACTAAAATTACCACGTGTTAGTCTCTGTAAACCCCAATGACAAGCAGCCTTATCAGGTGTACAGTGACACCTTCCCCTAGCACAAGGTCTAAAAATATCCATGAGAATTTCAACCTCCTATTTACTTTTTCTTTGAATAAAGACAGTAAGTAGAAACTATGTCATTCAGATATGGTTGAGTTAAAAGCTGAAGTATGCCTGCATTCATGTGTGTGTGTGTATTGGTGTGTTCAGTGTTTTGTGGCTCATCCTATCTTCAAAGTTATGATTCTGTGGTCTTGACCTCTGGAGCGCTGAACATAGTTCACCCTGCTAATTGTTTTATTTTATTTTATATCTTTGTGACTTGTTTATGATTGTGTTTAACTAAAAACACAACTGCTATTTATACTCTTTGAGAAGACAATTTGGAACTAGCAGATTTTAATTATTTCCTTCACTTTGGGGGAGTTGTATAACAGGATGAATTTTTTATGACAGGATAGTATATATTTTAATTATCCAACCCCCCCCCCCCCACACACACACACACACTTTGGCGTTCTTTGAAGCGCATGTAGAGGTAAGAGGACAACTTTTGGAAGTTGATTCTGTCCTTCCATGGATCAAACTCAATTTGTCAGGCTTGGTAGCAAGCGCAATTATTCTCTAAGCTATCTTGTTGGCCATGCAAGATGATATTCTCTATTTCCCCTCCATTACTTGTTTTAGTCAGTAAATGACTGGAGAACGTAAGAGGTGGAGCCAGATAACCCTGAGTTATTTCTGTTGTTGAGACAGTCCACCTACCTCAGCCTCCCGCGTGCTGGGAGTGCAGTGCGCTAAACGGGGCTGGATAATCTTAAGCTTAAATCGTGCAATTCCTTTCTAGAACTCTAAAGTATGGACAAGCTACTCAGCTTCTCCAAACCCCAATCAACCCTAATACTCGTGTATACAATGACATGCTAATACATCATAGACTAAGAGAACAGGTGCGTATTAGCAACTGAAGGCAAACAAGATTCCGCCTGACCTGTCAAAGCACCAAAGTTCGGTCCAGGCCTCAGGCCGTGGGTATCTCGGCCAATCTCTGGACGTCGTGTACATTTATACAGAATGGGGTTAGCGGCCTCGCAGTGCAGCTGAAAAACTTTGGTAGGTAAAAGACGTAATGTAGATATAGAGGGAAAATAAGGCTGCGGGGGTCCCCGTATGCAAATCTGCGCCTTACTGCCGAACGCGGGCGCTGGCGCTTCCGCACTTCCCCTCCAGAGCACCCGGACAACTCTCTGGCGCGGGGGCGGAGATTTGCATGTGCGAAATCGGGAAGAGGGGGAACCACCGGTCGAAAACCCCGGGCGGGCCTCGGGCGGCCAAGGAGCGCGCCCGGTGCACCGCCCGGCCCGCCTCCGGCCGCTCGGCCAGCATGACGTCACGAACACGCCCCTCGGCTTTAAGCGGCGCTCTCAAGGACTCTGGAGGAGGGGGATTTCTCAGGGACCGACGGCTTCTCACGCGCGGAGTCGTCGCTGCGCGCCCTCACGGAGCTCCCGGCGCGAGCGTGCAGGCTGTGGTGGCTCTGGAGGAAGTAAGCGCACTGGCCCGCGCGGGGTCGCGCGCCCGCCGCGAGGCTCCGCCCCCCGCCCCGGGTAGGCGGTGGCGCGAGTGACGTAAGCAGCGGGAAATCCCCCCCCCTCCCCCCACGTTCCGCCGGGCGGTCCGCCCCGCCCCCTGCCCCTGCCGCGGCATCCTGGCAAGGCGACGCCAGGACACTAGTGACCGGAGCGCGAAGATTCGGGGGTGGGAAGGTGTGAGCCGCAAACCCAGAGGAGCCGGGAAAGAAGAGGAGGCCCGGGGGTGGTCCGAGGACAGGCGTCCCGGCTGCGGAGGCTGCTCAGCCTCCTCACTGGTTGGCTGACTGACGGGCTAGCTGGCTGACTGCCTGCCTGACCGACTGCCTGGCTGACTGACTCACTGACTGACTGACTGGCTGCCTTGCAGCCTCGGGCCGGACGCTGGAAGCTGCAGCGAGCGGCGCGCGGAGCCGAGCCATGGCCTCGAGTGAGTACCGGGGCGAGCACTCGCGGGTCACGGGGAGGAGCTGTCGGGGGCTCCGTTTGGGGTTAGGACGGTCTGCCTTTCAAGTCTTCTCATCTGGCAAATTGTCAGCCGTTTGAAAAGTTGCCCGCTCCGGGGTTTGCGTGTGAAATCAAAGCGGCGCACTGTAATCTGATCTTCTCCTAATAGCCAGAACCTTCGAAATTCCCAACGGTGTGCTTTTAGGATCACAGGGGGTAATCTCAGTAAAGGAGAGCAGAGAAGCCTCGCGTTTAAAGACTCAGTGGTATGGAGACCCAGTTTTACATTTTTGAACAAAAAAGAGGAACCTCCGGACCTCAGACGAGCTTTCTTTTTTTAAGTCCAATCGTGCTAGCGGCTGACACTGGTACAGAATGTGGCGTGGCTGTGAAAGTCCTCAGTGGCGTTTTAATTCGTTCCAAGCGAAAACACTACCCCCGCCCCCACGAGCTAAAGATGTTGCTTGTCTAATTTACCGTGTAGAGACCTCGATCCCTTCAACCCCCAACCCCAAACCTGCACGCGCGTTTTGTTAGCAGCAAGAGGACGAGATTTGATTATACTTTAAAGTAACTGGTAGGGTTGAAAATGTCATCGTTTAATGTCAGTGTTTTATCTGCCACTAGTAAGTTTTGGATCATCTGCTTTGAGGGGGACATTTATAAGAAACAGTTTACAGGACAGGGGAGTTTAGTATGACAGTCGTACTATATGTAAAGCAAGCACTTGAAGCAGCTGAGATGGTGGTGGGAGCTAAAAATGACACCTTCTGTCTGTAGCAGGACGCTGACCCTTATCTTCCCAGTGACCCTCAGTAGAAGGCAGCCGACGTCTGGCAGAGAAGAGGAAGTAGAAAGCTTAGTGAACTCTTTAAGAGTTGAGCAGAACAATATCATAACTCCTGCTGTAAAGGAAACTGGGGTGTTTCACATGACACTTGATTTCAGTTTGTCTGTGGTTTTCATGAGAAAACAAGTGTAGTTTAAAATATTTCAACTTTCTCTTTACCCATTTAAATGAAGCCAGGCTTTCAGATGCTCTAGTAAATTTGTAAATTTAACTCATGTTCTGATTAGAAGCACAAAAAGGCTTTAAGTATTTAATTCATTGGTAATCAGAAAGAGATTTTTGTATGACATTTGTAAAGAGTGGCAAGCTTTGTTAAAACAGTTCTGTCCTTGTCTACCTAATAGAATCTTATTATATAGTGTATGAATGCAATACTTGAATTTTTTTCAACAGAAAAGTCATTTATTAAAGAACTGTAAGACAGATATGATTTTAAAATGTAATACAATTGCAATTTGCCTAAGGACATATATTTTGTGCTGTTATAGAAATGATTCCAAAAGTTAAAGTGGGGAACTTTTTAAAAGAAATGGCAAGTTTTAAGGATTTAGAAGTTGGGTTGGGCTTGCCCAGCTTCTGTGAAGCCCTGGGTTCAGTTCTCAGTACTGTCAGAGAAAAAAAAAAAATCCCAACAAACATAGAAAACAAATCTGCAAGTTGTAGTATCATTATCTTCTTGCTTTTTGATCTTTTATCAAGGGTTGCACTAAATGAGACTACTTAAAATACACCATGTCATTTAAATTGTAATTCTGCTATTTGAAGTTTCTAGGCAAAAATATAGTTTAAAGGAGTCTGGGTACCTTATATCAGTTATAAAGACCAAATAGAGAAAAATTATGAAATAAATTTAAAATTCCCATTCCCTTTGAAATACTAATTTAAAAGCAACAAAACTGTTTAACTTATGATTATGTAATTTAGATCCTTTTTTTTGCAATATAGTACTGAAACCTAGGAAAGTATTCATATTGATTACCAAGCATTGAGATCATTTGTTCATTCCTCTCCGATGTCATATGTAAATAGGTATGTGTAATTGAATAGGTGGTGCTTATAAATGTAAAGTGTCGTAGATAATAATCTCCTGGGCAGAATTATATAAATGTTGTGAAAAGACAGGATTTTATATGATGATACTAATTATTGTTCAGGTAAATTAGCAAGTTAAGACTTCCTAGCTAGCCATTAAGCTGTTTTTCATTGCCTTTTAAACAATACTGTGCTTTGTTCTAGCTTTTTGATAAGATTAATTATAGCAGGCAACATGGAAAAAAATGTTCCTGATCAAAGATCTGCATATTTAAGCAGTCATTATTCAAACAATTGTATTCTATTTAAGTTAGCTGTCTTGTGTCCATATCTAAAAATTTTCACTATTTCCTAAAAAGAACAAAGTGGAGGGAGGTGCACAGTTGCCTTGTAAGATACATACTATTTTACTAATGATTAAGATTGTCTTTGGTGAAATGTACTTTAAAATTTAGAAAGTTTGTATTTAGTCACATTTTTTTTCTTTAACATGATTCTGCTGTGTCACATAACAGGAAGTATAGGAAGGAATTATTTTTGTGGACCTTACTACTCACCAACTTTTTGTATGAATTTCAAGATAACCTTTCCCCCCCCCCAATAAAAGTGAACATAGCTGTGTGACAACTTACACTTTAATAATAGAGCTGGAAGTTAGGAGTGGCCAGCTAAAACAAATGACTTCCTTTTTTAAGAAGGAAGACTGTTCACAAATACAGATGTTTCAGAAACGCAGCACATGAAAAAGAGATAAAGGTGTTGTAATAGTAGGTGATGTAACAACAAGAATGAATGGAGAAAATGGTGGATACAGGGTATATGTGGTCTCTTTCTCAATTTTTTTGTTTCAATTTTCTCCCATATGGGTTCTCTGCATGATTGTGTTTATGGGCACATGAGCTGAATATTGCAGAGGAAGATATATTTTCAAAAAAAGTGTTCCTTTGAAATTTGTACTTAATTGGATCTCTTGTATTTTTAAGTCTGAAATCTTTTTTTTTTTAAAGATTTATTTATTTATTATATGTAAGTACACTGTAGCTGTCTTCAGACACTCCAGAAGAGGGAGTCAGATCTCATTACGGATGATTGTGAGCCACCATGTGGTTGCTGGGATTTGAACTTGGGACCTTTGGAAGAGCAGTCGGGTGCTCTTACCCACTGAGCCATCTCACCAGCCCATCTGAAATCTTAATAGAGATGATTTGGCCCTGCCATGAATTTTTTATTTGAGGAAAGACTTTTAAACATTACTTTTGTATTCTAGTAGGTAAAAACCTCTCAGGACTGGTTTTTAGTTTGTTGTTTGTTTTGTTTTTCCCGTATCCACAGCAGTGATATCTTACTGCAAACCGTTTACACGGCTTTGGTTGGCCTTGTGATGAATACTCAGCAGAAAGTTCTGGATGGAGATGATATTTGGAAGTGTATGATTATTAGCTGCTTGCTCCTTTGCGTTCCAGGCAAAAGCTGTTTCCCTAGGATTTCATGAGAAAGAAGCACACTAGTCAGCTCTTCTCAACCATGCTTACTATGACTGCCATTTCTGTGCTGCCTTGTAAATAACAAGGCTCAGATATGTTTTATATAAAGGGAAATCAAAGGCCATCTTTTGAATGTTTTCTTTGTTTCAGTTGAATGAGGTTGGTTGGTTGGTTGGTTGGTTGGTTGGGTGACTGGGAGAGTGACAACTTGCCAGACATTTTTTGCCTGTCTTATCCATAATTATGTCTATGCTTGGATCCGAGCATTGGGTTACTTCCCTGAACACTTTGCATTGTTGTTTTTACTTCTTCATGTCTTAGGCAGTTGGTCTTCAGAGTATTCAGATTAATTTGGGATGTTTCTGCAGAAATCTGTCTGCACTTTATTCTTGAAGTGTTTCATTTCTCCTCAGATCTCTGTGAGGTTAGATAGTGGTTTGGCTTCTGATATACAGCCCCAGAACAAACTCTGTTCTAGGGACTTTGAATCTAAATATTCACCTTATATTCTTAAGATAGTTGTATTTGTTTTAGGTTATAGGTTATGGCCATATCTGTTATTGAGGTTTTATGCTTAACAACTTTTTTCTTGTTACATAAATTTAAAAGTTGATTTTATTTTGAAACTTGGTTGTAATTACACCTCTGCAGTTTAAAGACACCTATGACTTTTATTCTTTAAAAAAATAATCTCATGGAAGAGTTTCACGCTATCATTCTTTCCCTAGCTCTTCTGTGGCTATGGACCCAGAAGACATACATCCATTTGGTAGTCAGATTTGTTAGTTCCTTGGATTATGACTGCCTCACTGCTATATTATTAAAAATTGTTACTGTACTGTGTATATATGTGTTTATGACAGGCATAGTGGTCCATTCCTTCAATCCCAGCACTTGGAGGCAGAGGCAGGCAGAGCTCTGAATTCAAGGCCATTCTGCTTTATAAAGCAAGTTACAGGCCATCCAGACCATACAATGAGGCTGTCTCAAAAAAAAAAAACAATAATAATAATCCTTTTCCTCAAAATTTTATATTATTTTGAAGTTTTAGCATCTCTAAAATGAACAGCAGTTCTCTTTATGAAGAGTAAAGTTAAGAGAATCTGTGAGAAATACCTATGTGTGTGTTTTAATTGGTATTATAATTAATTATATGTAACATATTCTCATTGTGTACTTAATTATGGCTTCTCATTCTAGCAATAGTATTTTTGTTGATATACCTATTTTATATATAATTGTGGCAATTGATCTATTTTTAATGTTTCTAATGTGAAAGAAATTTCTAATTCCTTTTTAATCTTAAAATCTAATTTTTAATTTTTTTAATCTTAAAACTCATACTTGAGATTTTAAATAGGCTCAGTGTTTTCAAATAGCATTCTCTTGCACCTAAATGCAAATGAAATCATAACTATAGTGCAAGCATTTTAGTTATAATTCAAAACTTATTCTAGTAGATATTAGCAATTCAAAATTTATAAAAATATATTTAAAAAATATGGAGACCAATCCAGACTTTACACTTGTCCTGGTTAAAGAAAAATACCTTAATTAAATTGTTTAGAAACAACTTTGAAAACATTTCTGTGCTTTTAAAACTCATAGTGACTTTCTGTAACCTTAGGTAAGAGTATTTGTTTTCCCTAAGGTTCCTTGGTTTATAATTTTTCCTTCGTACTCTCCATAGAGGACTACAGTTTTTAATTTTTCATCTTCAAGAGGAATGGCATTGTAAAACAGTACCAAGGAAGAACATGATTGGATCATTCTACTGACACATGATACCAATGATTTCCTAGCTAGGAGGGCTACAGTTAAATCAGAATATGAACACATATGAGGAAGCATGAAGGTGTAGTTGTTCTGGTACCTACAAAGTACTGGGTTTTTTTTTCCAGTTATTGAGGAATATAATAAGGAGGGACTGATAATCATTAATATAGTCCTTTAATTTTTGAATCACTGACACAAAAGAGCTTTGGAATTTTAATTTTCACACAGATATTAATTTAGGACATTAATAAGTAATACAATTTCTGCCATTCAGTAACTTGAAGAAGTAAAACATGTAGTTTCATTTCAATAACAAAGCTGGGTATGGTGGTAGAAATCTGTAGTCGTGGTATTTGGAAGATCGGAAGTTCAAGGAAAGCCTCAAGCTACACATTGAGTGAGGCCTGCGTAGATTACTTGAGAGCCTGTCTCAAAAAAGGATGTAGCTCAATTGATAGAGTAGCTGCCCAGCCTTGAGGAGCCCTGATTGGACCCAGCATTGTACAAAGTCTGTGGTAGTGGAGCCTATAATTTCAACACTAGGAAAGTGGAGGCCAGAGGCTTAGAAGTTCAAGATCAGCCTAGGCTACAAAACAAGTTAGAGGTTAGCCCTAGATAGATAAGACACTGTCTCAAAACATAAAGAACACAATAGTTAATTTTCCCTAAACTAATGGTTTTTTTGGGGGGGGGGTTGGTTTTGTTTTGTTTTGTTTTGCTTTGTTTGGAATAATTGCTCTTAAAAATTACCTTGATTGTTTGTTTACAGGACGGAAAAGTTATTCCCAATAGGGAATGTAGACTATAAATTCTGAAATTTGTTTTTGAGTGAGACTTGTTATCAATGAAGAGTTCCTTTTTATTGTTGGTATATTTTTGATTTTTTGTTTTTTGAGACAGGGTTTCTCTGTGTATCCCTGGCTGTCCTGGAACTCTCTGTAGTCCAGGCTGGCCTCAAAAATCAGAGATCCACCTGCCTCTGCCTTCCCAGTGCCAGGACTAAAGTTGTGCCCAACTATTTCCTGGCTCAATGGAGAATTTCTACAAGAAGAAAAATAAATATAAATGCATGAAATTACATGACAATATTTAGGTAATTCTTATTACTTTAAGAAATTTTAAAAATACTTAGTCTTAGGTCCTTTGTATTTCATAGTTTTATAAATACACTCACTGGTTTAAAGAAATGTGTAACTTGCTTTGAATAACCCTGCAATGTTTTTTATATTTCTCCTTTAAAAAAAATCCAGCTATCATTAATGATATCATTAATTATCAATTTCTCACCAGAACACCTTTTAAGTAGTGGGCTGGGATTTATTTGACCATTTAGTTCAACCATATAAGTTCTTTAAGATGCCACTGAAAAAAATCATGTTGAATTTAACACATTTGAAGAGAAAGGTACATTCTCTTAAGTAGTCCTACAAGAATGCATAGGCATATAAGATATTTAAAATTACGATGTAATTTTTACATATACAGTGATACACACATTGTAAAATATTCATTTGCCTTATATTTCCAGTAATTACTATGGACTTTGTTGGATTAAAGTAGTTTTCTCTTTTGTGTGTGTGTGTGTGTGTGTGTGTGTGTGTGTGTGTGTGTTTGTTGTTTATTTGTGTTCTTTTGTTTTGTTTCTGGTGGTACTGAGTTTGTACCCAGATCCTTCAGCCTGCTTTCTGTCATTTGAATAAGCAAATGAGTGATAGATTCAAATGCAAGAGGTCTAAATCAGAATGAATAAAATTAAAGGTAGCAGCAATAATTTATTGAAAAACCACATGGCCACAATTGATTCTCCCCTTTGCCCCCACCCCCTGTGTGTCTCTCTCACAGGGACCTAGTACTCACTCATTAGGCTAGTCTGGCAAGCCAGTGACTGCCAAGGTTCCTCCTATCTCCTCTCCAGCACTGGCTTACAGGGATATGCTACCATGCCTGGCTGTTTTTATGGATGCTGGGGCTTGAACTCAGGATCTTGTACTTGAATGTCACGCATTTTTCTGACTGGGCTGTTTTCCCAGACTCTTACCACTAGTGGTTTATTTCTCTTTGATGTTTAGATACCAAAATATGTCAGTTTTGTTTTTTGAAATAATCTTTTTTCTTTATAACAGCTATATTTCAGACATATCCACATTTTTGCTCATATGACAATACTCTCCACTTACCTATAGTCTGATTTTTTTCAGTTCATTTATTTGTAATCAACTGTAGTCCAAAATGTTAAAAGAAAAATTTCATAAAGTTTTAAATAACTTGTTTTAGTCATTTGTTGTAATTCTATTATATTGTTGTTAACCTCTTATATGTGTGTATGTATGTATGTGTGTGTATGTATGTATGTGTGTGTGTGTTTATAGGATAAAATGTATGTGCATGTATGTAAGTCGTCTTAAACTGATTCTTTTCTTTTCTTTTTTTTTTTTTAGTCTAACCACTACCATCAGAATTCTTTCTCTAGAAAGCTAATCTGAGCCTTTGATTTCCTGAATAAAAGCATTGATTGCTTTTCACATATACAACAAAATCCATATTACTGGATGTGCTTGGACTTTTGGTTCTCTTTCTAAGAGTGGTAGTGCACTCTACTTCCATTGGTGGTTGATGTCATGGACAATTACTTCCCTTTTTCTAAAATGTCTTTCCACTCTTGTTTTGTTACATTTTCCCTCTCTTAAACTGTTAGATTCCTCTTTTGTTCTTATTATAACTTTCTGCAGAATTTTGTTAGTATTTCCCCCTTCTGTACACTAACATCATTGCGATGACTAGTATAGTCATTGCTTGCTGTTGGGTATAGGGTCCTTCCGAGTAGCAGCTGTGATAGTGAGGGTGTCACTTTCTTCAAGAGAGCAACATCTGAAGTAATAGTAGTACCATTTACTGATTACCACTTGTATGTGTGATACTTGGAAGAATTTAACACATATTTTACAGAGCATATTAATAATAAGATATTATTAAACACAGGGTCTTGCTAGACTCTTGCTGGATCTTATTTTGTTTTGATA